>NC_142938.1:7005849-7020849 GCF_046866305.1 Octopus bimaculoides
ATTTACTTTTCGTCATCCATTCCACATACCCCGTTTTCAGTTTACTTCGTGCCTATTACTTTTCCCTTACCTCCCATCCCCTCCTATATATATTTCGGGTTCTGTTTACGTTCTATAGGGGGTCTGAATTTGTTATCCCGCTGAGGGCCGTCTTTGCCTTTCAAACCTCCGGGGTTGTTAAAACAAGTATCAGTCATGAAGAACTGGGTCAACTTAAGTCTACCAAAAAATCTCTGGTTTTTACGCTAATGATAGAATACAGCAATAACAACAACAACAACGACAACGATGATGATGATGATGATGATGATGATGATGATGATAATGGTTTCTTTATCGGCCACAATCGTCGTGGAAGCATCTAGTACAAAACAAAGGCAAAATATATCTCAGCGAATTTGCAGTGAAAAACACCAGCAGCAGCAACAACAACAACAATAACAATAATCCTTTCTACTACTATAAGCGCAAGGCCTGAAATTTTTTTAAGGGGTGGCGGGTGAGGGGAGGGATGGAGGGGGGGGGGATAGTCGATTACATTGACTCCGGTGTTCCAGTTGATACTTATTATTTTACCAATTCCGAAAGGGATAAAAGACAAAGTTGATCTCGGCGGTATTTGAACTCAGAACCTATCGGCAGACGAAATACCGCTGAGCATTTCGTCCGGCGTGCTAACGATTCCACCAGCTGGTCGCCTTAAAACAACAACAACAACAACAACAAAATAGTAATCCTAATAATAATAATAATAATAATAGACGCAGTCATCATCATCATCATTATCACTACAATCGCCATTGTCGTCATCATGTCTTCTCTCTTCCTTATTATCATTGTTGTTATTGTTGTTGTTGTTGGTGTTGGTGTTGTTATCGTCTTCCTGTTATTTAATCTAAAACACTGGACACTTTGTGTGTAAAGAAAATAAAAATTCACACCCAAAACAAACAGAGAGCACAATGTGGATATTGTCCCATTAGAGGCAGACTCGGCCTCGTCTTAACCACACCCTCCTTAGCAAATCTCATTTACCAAATAACTCTTCTCTCCAGAGACTAATGACTCAAAAGTTGAATTTACAGCATGCTGGATTCTACTTTAAGCTCCATAAACAAAATCGCTGGAGGTTAGAATTTCATGAAAGGCGATGAAAAGTTGTAGAGATTTGTTTGACTTTTATCATCATCATCACCACCACCACCTCCACCGCCGCCGCCGCCACCGTCATTATTATTATTATTATTATTATTATTATTATTATTATTATTATTATCATCATCATTATTATTGTCATCATTATCGTTAATATTATTAAGGCGGTGAGCTGGCAGAATCGCTAGAGCGCCGGACGAAATGTTTACCGATATTTCGTCTGCCGCTAACGTTCTGAGTTCAAACCTCCACCGACGTCAACTTTGCCTTTCATCCTTTCGGGGGTTCGATAAATTTAAGTACCAGTATCGTATTGAGGTCAGTTTAATTTATTATTTTTTTAATAATATAAATTCTAGCTCATAGATCTAGTAAGTTCTTTGTTAACTTGGGTGTGGAGATTCAAAAACAAAATTTCTTATTAACTTTTTTGGAGAACTTTTCACATTCGTTGTCTAATAGATCTGAGGATTTGGGGCTTTGTGATTCTATATATGGGATTTGGGTGTGGTGGGGGTGGGGTTATATTTTTCTTCAAATTTATATAGCAACACTGGTGCTGACTAGTGCCCTCAGCCACTCTAGTGACATATATATTTCTGCCTTTCGGTTGTAAAATTGCGAATAAGCCACCCTTATTACACACACACACACACACACACACATATGGGTGTGCGTGTGTGTGTGTGTGTGTGTATTGAAAAGAGAGCACAACAGAGATTTTCCAGTGCCGCATTTACAACGCTACAATAGGTAAATTTTGACAGATTTTGTTTTGTTTCTTGTTTTCAATTAATAAAAACATGTTACCTAATTAAAAAAAAAATTAATTTGCTTATATTGTATATTGATACGTTTTTAAAAAATAATTAAGCTTTATCTTAAAACTTTTTCTTTGCGTATTTTTGTATGGCACACGAAGTTTTGTTAGCCATTAAATATAATATCACGTGTTACCGGTCACGTGTCTCATTATATACCTAGCTCATTACACCCAGATTTTAAATATTTTTCACAGCCAAAAATATTCGTAAAAATTCATCAGATTTGATTGGGCTTCTCATCACACCTTGGGAATATCAGTGACATGCGATATTTGGGAACTTCTGTGTTAAATAAATATAAAAATAGAAAAAGACAAACTTACACAAAACGAAAACAGGTTTGTATTTAATGTCGTCTGCCGTCTGAGATGTCATCTTTTATTTTATCTTTATTTGTTTCTGTCACTGGAACACGGACATGTTCGGACCTCATCTGGAAAGGTTTAGTCGGACAAATCGACCCCAGTACTCATATTTTAAATGTCTGGAACTTATTCTTTTCGTCTCTTTTGTTGAGCCGCTAAGTTAGGAGGATGTGTATGTGTATACATACATATGTGTATGTATGTATGTGTGTGTGTGTGTGTGATGGGATGCTTAGAGGCATTTCTCCTAATTTTTTTTACGTTCTGAGATTAAATACTGCTGAGGTTAGCCTTGCATTTCATCTTTTCGGGGTCGTTAAGATAAGGTATCATTGAAGATTCAAGTATTCTTTCCTACTCGAGGCACAAGGCCCGAAATTTTGGGGGAGGGGGGCCAGTCTATTAGATCGACCCCAGTACGCAACTGGTACTTAATTTATCGACCCTGAAAGGATGACAGGCAAAGTTGACCTCGACGAAATTTGAACTGAAGAACGTGAGGACAGACGAAATACCGCTAAGCATTTCGCCCGGCGTGCTAACGTTTCTGCCAGCCTTATTCAAGATTCAAGTGTTGGGATCAAGATACAAGTGTTGGGGTTTAATCTACTAAACCACTTCAACACCAAAAAAAAAAAAAAAAAAAAAATTGCTGGCCTCGTTCCAAAATTTGAAAAAACGATTCACTTTCACCGAGTAGGAAGATGATAAATCTGAACTTAAAGTCCTAAATATAACTTCTCAACTACACAAGTCTAAATATTCAAATATCATCGCTGAGCTGCCTGGTTTGGGAAAATCTATTTCTTTTGTTAATAAGCAACACATAAAGCCAAGCAAGTTTATTTCTAATGCTAATAATACAAAAGCGTCTTTATTTGGGAAAAATATATCTGATATCACTTGCAATTCCATTATTTAGGAATGTACATATAATAAGTGTATAATGACACTATTGTTTTGGTAATTCTGTTTCTTTCATTTCTAGAAGTAAAGTGTTTGGGAAGGCAATATTTCTCTCGTTCTATTGTTTATGGAAATGTGTCTTGTATTAATAGGATCGCCATTGTTTGATGAAAACTCCTCTTGGTTAACGGAGTGTTAAGAATACGGTTTTTTTGAAGAAAGTGACACGAAATAAATGATTTGCGATAAGGAAACAATACATGTGTGAGCGAGAGAGGGAGGGAGAGAAAGAGAGAGAGAGAGAGAGAGAGAGAGAGAGAGTGTGTGTGTGTGTGTGAGTGTGTGCATATATATATATATATATATGCATATATATATATATACACACATACTACGCACATACACACACAAACAATATATATATATATATATATATATATATATATATATATATATATATATATATATATATATATATATATATATATATATATATGGGCGTACTTATATATTCATATGTATATTCTATATACGTGTGAATGGTGATGTATCTGTTACACAGCTAACATAATTATGAAACGGCTGTAATCTAATAGAATAAACATCACTTCTCGCACCTGACTCCTCTCATCTATTTTATATGTATAATATATATATGTGTGTGTGTGTGTGTGTGTGTGTGTGTGTGTGTGTGTGTGTATGCGCGCACAGACTAGTGTGTGTTGTTACTCAGTGCGGTGTCACCGAATAGTTAAGTTCATTTTGTTACCACTGGAAATTCATAGTCGACCCATACCTTGTGAATGAAATAGACACGATGGAAACTGCATAGAAGCCCGTCGGATGGATTATACCTGTAGCTCATAAAAAAGAATGTGCAGTCTTGTCACACACCATGTCACGCTGCTATTGCCGGAGAATTGCGTCAAGATTGTAGGCGTCTGTGGAATGTGCTGTTATTCATTTGTTAATTCAGAAGAAAGGTCATCCATTTGTTCGAACGAACAATTTCTCATCGACGAACGACGGAGATTCACCACAGCCACAGGTTGTTGTTGTTGTTGTTGTTGTTGTTGTTTAGCTTTTGGCCAACTTTGCTCAAGCCGACCATTTTTTCGAGTATGTACGGTTTCGTGGTCGACTTAACACATCTCACGGTTTAACAGGACCCACCACCTGTTGCGAGCATTCGGGCCGGGGCTTCCTATTTTAATATACTTTCCTCCCATAAGTCTCAGAAGCCTTGTAAGGGGGTTACGGAAACTGTCTTCCTCACATATTCTTTTTGTATATAAGAAAATAGGGTGCGATTTAAGGGGAGATTCGGCTGCTATTTCTACCAAAGTATACTACATCAGATAACACTGTAATATTTTATGTCTGTAGACAGAGACTTCCTTGTTGATACGATGTCTATATGTCTGTTTAGTAAAGATTGTAAGACTAGGAGATTGAAAACTTCATTGTCTCTCTTTTAGTATTTAAGCCAGCCATATCCGGCCCAAGCATTTTTATCCGTTTTATGTTTAAACCGACCAATGTCATTCGAAAAATAAACAATTACATCATCGAAACCTCGAAGCTACGAGATAAAGCATGATTAATTCAAAAACAGGGTGAATAAATAAGAATTGCATTTGATAGTGTAATCTTAACGCTGAACGGTGGAATCTATTTAACACAAAGTAAATGTATTTGTAATATGAATGAATGTCAAAGTAGGTTTTCTACACTCGCCATGTTAGCAACGGCTGAAAGAAACAATTCTGTTGTTGTACGCTGCACATGGTGTTAGTCTGTAGGCCGTCATAGGTTGTGTGTAATCTTGTTTTATCTGAAACAAAACACTTCACCACTCCATTTAATAAGATTATTTCGTTTATTAAATTCTTATAACCAATCTATCTGTTCACACATGAGTTAAGATAATTTCACGTCCCATGTCTCACTCATACTGGCCGATAATGTACTTACGCTAGTTCCCACTATTTTACAGGTGTTGCAATAAAAGGTAGAACCATTTTTTCTTTACTCCTTCGCTCATAATAAATTAAACCAACACGGCCAGGCACTTAACACTTTTACAGCCTGCGAGGAAGAAAAAAAATGGCTACTTTCTGTTGTATTAATGCGTATTTCTTTCAGAAAAGATTAACATGGATATGATATAGATCTCAATTCTTAATATCGCAACATTGAGATACATTTCATTGGTTAAACACTGTATTTACTCGTGTATAAATCGCACTCATGTATAAGTCGAACCCCATATGTTGCGTTAACTCTTTGCTCTCTGTATAAGTCGAACTGTAGTTTTTCAGCTAAAATCAAGTTTAAAATAGTGCGACTTATTCACGAGTAAATGCGGTATATCTCATTGGTTAACCATTTTATTATCTTAAGAAATAGACAAATATGACGAGCCAGTGAGGGAGCCTTTACGTTGTCCTTCCTCTCTTAGAAATAATAGCTAAATCTCCTTCAAATCACACCCTACAATATTAGAAAAAGAAGTATATATTAAATAAGGCAGCCTGGGTACACCGTCTTCCAAGACTAATGGGAGGGAGGCAGGGAAATATCCTCAAACCTGACGCGAATGGTTGCAACAGAGTGGACTCACTAAAGATACCAAAATTACCAGGTAGAGGGGTGAGAGAACTTGGATTATGTATCAGGTGGTGGAGTGTAGGGGAAGCTTGGATTAGGCACCAGATGGTATTGCTCTGCCTTGGATTTAGGTAACAGATGGTAGTGTTGGCGCTTGAAATTAGATAAACGAGAAAGAATGAATATATTTCAAAGTTGTATGGTTCTAGTCTAACCATGGCTTTCAAAAATAGTGTAGCAGATTGATATCTGATACATCGATGTCAAATGTTAATGAAGAAGTGCATCGCACAGATACAAAATCAAACACAAAACAAACCGACTGTGCATTGGTAATTGCATCCAGTGGATTAAATTCCCTAATACAACAACGAGGTGATTTGTCTTTGTTATTTCAGAAGCTCTTACTCAATAAAACCTGTGATAAATCGCTATGTTTACTTGGTGCAGGTTTTTACTCCGTTGTAAATGGGTTTCATTACAACAACCGGTCATGTTTGATGTGTTGAAGGTGACGTGTAATTAATGATGCTGTGTCGTTAGAATAATTAATTTGTCCCGTGTTTTTAAATCATAAACTTTGTTGTTATTTATTAATCTGATTACAAACAGCAATTCATTGATTTTTATTATTAAGTTGAAGTAGAAATCGGGGTCAATAAGTATTCAAAATAAATATTCGGCTTCCACGATTTTAGTCGCCATATCATTAAACACACAGACTCGTTAAGTTTGCTTGTAGAATATACATATATACTAATAGCACTAATTAACAACCAGTTAACCCTATAATTAGTTGCTGTTGCTGCTACTGTTGCTGCTGCTGCTGTTGTTATTGCTGCTGCTGTTGTTATTGCTGCACCTCTTGTTACTGTCGATGTTGTTGTTTCGTCCCAGTTCAATCCTATCGAGCAGAACTATGATCATCAAAACCTTGACAATCCTATTTTGGTACGGGCAACATTTTGCGAGAAGCGGGCCGCATGGGACATAACCCATAATCAGGCGGGCCGCACAGCTAAAGCAATTCAAGGGAATTTTTCGTTAAGAGTGGCATTAAGAAAGCCCCGCGGTCCGCAGGTTGTCCGTGACTGACTTAAGACTACGTTATCTAAAGTGTCCTTCCATATTTAGGGAAAGTATTGTGAAGGCTCGTGGCTTAGTGGTTAGGATATTCGTCTCACTATCGTAAGATTGTGAGTTCAATTCGCGGCGATACGTTGTGTCCTTGAGCAAGTCACTTTATTTCACGTTTCCCCAGTCCACCCAGCTGGCAAAAATGAGTAGTACCTGTATTTCAAAGGAACAGTCTTGTCCCATTTTGTGTCATGTTGAATCTCCCTGAGAACTACGTTTAATTGTACGCGTGTCTGTGGAATGCTCAACCACTTGCACGTTAATTTCACGAGCAGGCTGTTCTGTTGATCGGATCAACTGGAACCGAAGGAGTGCCAATTTAAGTTAAGCATGTGATTTGAAAGAAATTTGGTTGTTATTTCTACCAGATCGAACGACCACGCAAGGATTCCAATAGTGAGTCCCTCGCCTTAATCTCCCGGCAACCCTATCGCCTTGAAAATTCACCGAGGAGCGAATGTTATAAACAGGCCTCCTGAAATCTATCTTTTACTGTCATCAGGTTTATCCCTGGATCTGCAAAGTCAACACCTTCTCTGTCCATTTCTCAATCAGCTCCTGATTGTCTTTTCCTCAACACTTCTTTTTTTGTCTTTTCATAAGTCACCGCTACCCTACACCCAGTTCTGTTACAGATGTCACAAACCTTCTCTCTCCACCCTCTCCCCTCTTTGTCTTTGTCTCTGCCCCACTCTCTCTCTCTCTCTCTCTCTCTCTCTCTCTCTCTCTCTCCCTCCCGTTCCTATATATCTACTTTCACAGTAGAAATAACTGGAGCAGTTGACAGAATCACTTCTTTACACAAAATTGTGTTGTAATTCTCCAAGACAATAAAACAATCTGGTGTATTTAACATTACCAGCATTACCAATATTTCACAGCAATGTAAGGCGGCGAGTCTCAAATGAGCTCTGAATTACCATTAAAAATACCGCTATTTTATCAAATTATAAATACTTTTACGGATTCAACAGTATACGAAGGACCAAAACATAGTTTTTCCATTCATCATCCTGTGATGCACCTAAATACATCATCAGTAATGTAACGGTTTCGGGTCTTTCATCATCAGACACCCTCATCCAGACGATCCAGTCACGTCTGGATCAAACCCCCACCTCGTGTCCTGTTAACATCATTTCTGATAGCAACACTCACTCCCTGATAATGGTGAGTAATCAAAATGAATATCCTATATATCATTTTAGCTAATGCTTGATGTTTATCTGCCGGCTGACATGTTTGAAGCATTTTAGAAGGTTAAACGGGGAAGATGCCAGCTCAGACATAGTGAACTATGTGACTAATTTGAATGGGTGGACCGCACCTCTATAGAACTTGATCCCGTTTCATACCAAACCTATAAATACAAAGTCTAAATGCTACATTATGCGAATTCAATATATAACAGTATTAAGAGCGGCGAGCTGGCAGAATCGTAGGCACGCCGGGCGAAACGCTTGGCGGTATTTCGTCTGTCGTTACGTTCTGAGTTCAAATTCCGCCGAGGTCGACAACTTGGCCTTTCATCCTTTCGGAGTTGATAAATTAAGTACGAGTTGCGTACTGGGGTCGATCTAATCGACAGGTCCCCTTCCCTGAACTCAAACCCCGCTGGCAGCCAGGTGAGCTTCTTCACCATGCAGCCATGCCTTAGCATCAAGATTCGATTTAACGAGGTTAGCTAATACTACGGTGTCTATAACACTTTAGTAATAATTTGATTCTCTCAATTAATCTTACTTATAAGAAAAAATAATAATTAGGATTAATTATTTATTGAATACATCGAAACAGAGGAACAGAATGGCAAGTTTATTAATTAGCATCCGATAACAAATAAATAAATAAATAATAATGTCGACTCATTTACCGTTGCAGTTTAGTTTAATTATTGCAATTTGTGTACTTTTAATTGTATTGGATCTCTGAAATATGCGAGCATTTGATCAATCTTAAACACCCAGTCGTTCATGAAAGTTGAACGAGTATGCTATTATGGAAATAGAGCCAGTGCAGGATTACTGCATTAGAATAGATAACTGGCAAACATACTTTAAAATTGTATTTGAACACCGGAAGCATTCTGAATATCGGATCAACATCAAACGCACTGCCGTTCATATAAAAGGTGAAGGAAGTATCGTACATCTATCCTCGTTTATAGCGGGGTTTAGGTTTCAAAATAATAATAAAAACCACCGTGATAAATAAATCAGTGGTTAATGAATCGGCGTTTAATGAATGAGTGAAAAATGAATCATCTTTACGCGCTTTGGAACAAACAGTAGATTCATTGACACGAAACTCGCGGCCTTCAGCAATGAGGCTCTTCTGACGCGTGTTTTCTTGATCATCTTTACTTTTTCTTGTAAAGAATGATTAGGCTTGCCTGCGCCGTTTGTTAGGACCAGGCACCTTCCGATTTTTACACTGATCGCTTGTTGATAAGTATAACTACATAAATTCTTTTATTCTATTATTCTTTTACTTGTTTCAGTCATTTGACTGCGGCCATGCTGGAACACCGCCTTTAGTCGAACAAATCGACCCCGGGACTTATTCTTTGTAAGCCTGGTACTTATTCTATTAGTCTCTTTTGCCGAACCGCTAAGTTATGGGGATGTAAACACACCGACATCGGTTGTTAAGCGATGTTGGGCGGATATTTCTCTGCAGTGTAAGGCGGGCAAAATGCTTAGCAGCATATCGCTCGTCTTTACGTTCTGAGTTCAAATTCCACCGAGGTCGATTTTGCCTTTCATTCTTTCGAGATCGATAAAATAAGAACCAGCTGAGCACTGGGGTCCATGTAATCGACTTATCACTCACCCGAAATTGCTGGCCTTGTGCGAAAGTTTGAAACCAACATTTCACAGTAAAATGAAAAATTTCAATTATTTTCAAAATATGTAGATAATCAGTTACATATTTGTCATTTCACCAAGCGAAATGGAAGAATTGGTGTGTAAATAGTATGTATAAAATCTTGTTACTTAAATAAAATATATTAGATTAAGTTTCATTTATTTCAAATTCAACAATCCTCCCCACTTGTACTTAAACGTGTAGCAATGTATATTAAATAAAGTAGGCGGTGGATGTATTCCAGATGTCATCTGAAGTCTAGCAGCAAAACAGGTTGGATATCAACAAACTTTATATGCAATTACTATTGTTGTTGTTGTTGTCGTCGCCGTCGTTGCTGCTGCTGCTGTTGTCGTAATTGTTGTTCACGTTGTTTTGTTGAATACTAAGGAATTTGGATCAAATACTTGGTAAAATTCTATTTGACTTGAAGTTAAGAATTCGAAGGAAGACGATTGAAGTTTTTTTTCTCTGCGGGGAAAATTTCAGTATCATAATTTGTAAGTCACAACTTCGTGTTATCTTTGACCGTTTCAATATCAACGAATCAGAATACTGAGGAAAGCGCGACATCAAGTCGAAGTATAAATTACTGCGAGCAACTTGCGTTGACAGGTGAGGCTAGAAAGTGAATGAACATGGAGAATAGTTCCATGTTTTATATCCCATGTGGTGAAATAAAAATATAATCATCATCCATAGGCTCTGGCATGTCTGTGTGATGAAGAAGTTCGCTTTGCAACCGCTTGGTTTTTGGGTTCAGTTCCACGGCGTGGCACGTTGGACAAGTGTCTTCTACTACAGACCCTGGGTCGACCATTACCTTGTAAATGAATTTGGTAGACGAAAACTGTGTGGAAGCCCATCGTATATACACACACACACACACATGCATACATATGCGTGTATATCTATATGTGTGTGTGTGTGTGTGTGTATATGTATATATATATATATAATATATATATATATATATATATGCACATACATACGTATGCATATATATGTATATACATACATATATGTTTGTGTGTGTGTGTGTATGTGTGAGAAACTAATTTTCACAAAGCCCACAAAACTTGAAACCACATCTGAGCAATTATGGTAGCAGCAGGGAGCTCGAAATCAGGTTAAGCTTGCATTAACATACAAGGGTGACTTAAGGTAATCCTTAATTCATACTGCTATAGATTATTATATCTATGTTAAATTTATAAATCTATGCTTTTGCCGTTCTCCTTTCACTTCTGTTATATTCACAGCAACGCATTAAGTACAGACTCAGGTTGAGTTGCCTTAACCTAAATTTACAACAACGAAAGAAAACGAACCGACATTTCTCAACTCGTAATATTATACTCCGCCGGGCGAAATGCTTCGCGGTATTTCGCCTGTCGTTAAGTTCTGAGTTCAAATCCCGCCGAGGTCGACTTTGCCTTTCATCCTTTTAGGGTCGATTAAATAAGTACCAGTTACGCACAGGGGTCGATGTAGTCCGTCCTTGTTTGTCCCCTCTATGTTTAGTCCCCTGAGGGCAATAAAGAAATAAATATTATGCTCCTGTAATTTTATAAATTCCTTATTAACGACACAGTTTCTATTTTCGGCAGAGTAACACCAATATCCGGATTAGCATCACGGTAATTAATAGTACAGAGCAATTACACCAGTAATTATGAATCTGCGATCACTTATTCTGATTATATCCATGTGCAAGCTACTCTTATATATGACTGTACTGTTTTATTCTTTTATTCTTTTACTTGTTTCAGTCATTTGACTGCGGTCATGCTGGAGCACTGCCTTTAGTCGAACAAATCGACCCCGAGACTTTTTCTTTATAAGTCTAGTACTTATTCTATCGGTCTCTTTTGCCGAGCCGCTAAGTTACAGGGACAAACGCACACACACACACACACACACACACACACACACACACACACACACACACACACACACACACATATATATATATGACGGGCTTCTTTCTGTTTCCGTCTACCAACACAAGGGTTTAGTCGGCCCGAGGCTATAATGGAAGACACTTGCCCAAGGTGCTACGCAGTGGGACTGAACCCGGAACCATGTCGTTGGGAAGCATGCTTCTTACGACACAGCTACACCGCGCCTATTTACATAGGAATTTGAACTCAGAACGTAACGGTAGACGAAATACCGCTAAGCATTTCGCCCCCCGTGCTAACGTTTCTGCCAGCTCACCGCCTTTCCACACAGTTTCCGTCTACCAAATTCATTGACAAAGCATTGGTCGCTTCGGGGCAATAGTAGAAGGCACTGTCCCAAGGTGCCATGCAGTGGGAGGACTGAACCCAGCTATACAATCATGTACTTACGATCAATAACATGGTCTTTGATATGTCACAGAAATTTATACTCGGTGTTTTGGGTTCTGCGTTAATTAGATTCCGGTTGCTCGTCAACACGATATCCTATACAATTCCAACTGTAGAAAATGCTGATTCACACAAGTATCAAACAAGTTTGAGTTTCAACGATGGTGAAAGACTATTCTCTAACCAGAATTCGTTCCCATTTTGTCACTGTTTACAACTTTCTTTTTATTGCAAATTTTACTTCTCAGATGTAAATTTGGTTTCCTTTATTTTCTGAAATTCATCATCCATGGCGAATTTCGACTCGTTTATTTGTTGAGACTCCAAAATATTTAGCAAATTTATTGGGTACAGTTTCCTTCTATTAATTCAAGTAAATATAACCGGATCATATATCAATAAAAGAAAAAAAGAAAGATGCTTGATTTTTTTTTAGTTCTTAGTTGAGAGTAAGGTAGAAGAGCGATAACAATTATAGCTGTCATGTGACAGAATTAGTATGTTCGCTTTCTCTAGTGATAGGGTCACTTTATGCAAAATTAATACTTTAATCTTCCGTGGGATTATAATAAGGATTATGATAAGATTAATACTTTTTTTTTTTCATAGACTAATAAAACTACTTCACTGAAAATGTAAACTTGCAGAGAAATTAGATCAAATACTTTGTAAGATTCGTTACTTCTGAAAGTTAATTTGAAACAGAATGCATATATCAGACACTTTCTCTCTTCTTCACTTTCAGGCGAAAGTCACGAATGGAAGCTGTAGGTTGACCTTATCCAATGCTCCTATGAACACGCCTGTAACCTATTTAAGAACTATATTCAAACTCATATTGACATACATATAAATGAATAACTGTAAGGAAATTAATTCATCCATATCCATAAGCATTAGGCATAAAATGGCCGATTGGTTAAGAAATTCGTTTTGCAATTAGAAGGCTCCGAGTTCGATCCAGTTTTCCGCCTGCTATTTTTGTTTAGTTTCTGATCGACTCAAGACTATCTGTTGGTTTTCAGCTGCAATTCAAAAGAAAGTAAATAGTAATCTATAATTATATTTGTACAAGAATACTGACAAGCGTTTCTCGAACAAATTTGATTGAATATCTTTTTTTTTTTTTTTTGAAATCTCCCATTCCTGACATTTTATGCTTTTCATACCGTTGCAGCAGTTATTTGGTAGAGCAACTTTTGAAAGTCCACTTAAAATATCTTTGATTCCATTGAGTTGGATCTAATGGTAGATGTTACTAGATAAAGGATTTCGTTATTGGAACTGAAAACCGATTTTTTCTATATCATATCGACATCAAAATTAACATTTAATACGACGTTCAATAAAAGTTTATTTTATAGGAAGGAAAAGTTTTTGGAATCTGCTCGAGTCTTTTTTTTTTATATATATATAAATTCTATTCATACCATTATTTTGCATTACAGAAATATAAATCGCCTCAAGTTAATTGGTACTTTATCTAATCAACCCAAGAAGGTTGAAGTTGACCTCACTAAAATTTAAACTTTCAACGTGAAAGGCGGGTATGTTCCCATGCTGTTTTGTCCAGCACTGATCACCCGATCTTTATAAGAGTGTGCTAAATTACATTATATACTGTATCCTTCTTTATTTAAGACTTTAGAGCGAAATTTGAAAGAAATCTATCAGCTGTTCCTGACAGTCCATCATCCGGTTCTTTTATGAGTTTGTAAGGTTACATTACCTACCGTGTTCTTTTCCTATTCAAAACTGCAGAGCGTAACGTGAGAGAGATTTGATTGCTGTTTCCAACAGGTTATGACATACAAAGACATTCATTCAGCAACTCTGTAACTTTCTAGGTCAAAACCTCCAGCATATTCTCTTTAGGTTAATTGGTCTCTTTTTTGACGTTCATTACATCTGGTATTGAGTTATGTTTAATGAGTAACGTGAATGTTAGTTCAAGCATATATAAGTTTCATAATTATCACGTTAGCCAACATAGAAACTAGAGTGTATAAAAATCATAATAAATGCTTTTGTTAATGCTATCTTTACCCTAGCTTACTGCACCTCGTTATAAATGGGTAGTGATAAGAGTGCTATATAATTAATCATTGTTTCCTTTGCTTACAGTACTGCGCCGTGATATAAGTCCTGCTTAATCCAATCTGTACAGTAGTCTCTCGTAGTCAGAGAAGAACAATTCTGAATTTACGTGCTGAACAACATGCACAAATGATTTGCTTACAGTGATCAAATGTTTGCTGTACATCAGCTTCAGTGGCGGCTCATAGATAATATTAGTGGGGGGGGGGCTGCTTCAGAAAATTTTTAGCCGTTGTTTTAAGCTTGATTTCTGCAACAAGATACAGCAAAACCATCGTCATCAACAACAACGACAACAACAATAACAAGGGTTTCAAATTCTGGCACAAGGCCAGCAATTTCGGTGGAGGGGATAAGTCGATTACATCGGCCATACTGGTCAACTGGTACTTAATCTATCGACTCCGAAATGATGAAAAGCAAAAGTTGACTTCGGCGAAATAAAAAAAAAAAAATAATAAAATAATAATAATAATAATAATAATGATAATAATAATAATAAAAGACAACCACGAAGGTTTCAAAAGGAAAATATTATTATTATTATTATTATCAAAGGCGGCGAGCTGGCAGAAACGTTAGCACGCCGGGCGAAATGCTTAGCGGTATTTCGTCTGTCTTTACGTTCCGAGTTCAAATTCCGCCGAGGTCGACTTTGCCTTTCATCCTTTCGGGATCGATAAA
>NC_142938.1:7025849-7036134 GCF_046866305.1 Octopus bimaculoides
TCATCATCGTCATCATCATCATCATCATCATCATCATCATCATCAACAACAACAGCTCTTTGTATAAACTTGGTTCAATGGCTTAGTACAATAGACACACTGCTGAAATCGTGTTTCCTTCTCCGTGACATTCACAAGGTTAAAGCTATACCGAGTTTAGTTTCTTTTCTTACGTTACAACAATGGCTAACAAGTGCTATTATTCTTTAAGTTCAGAGCAGAATAATATTTCATTCGAAACTTTGAAAGATAATGATGTAGATGCAAGAATGATATACAGATGTAGGTGCAATGATGGGTGTGTGTTTAAAAAGTTCGCTGCAACCAAATTGTTTTCGGTTCAGTCCCGCTGCGTATTACCATATACACGTCTTTTATTATTATCTCCGCAGACCGACCGATGCTCTGTGAGTGAATTTTGGTCGACGGAAACTGTGTAGAAGCCTGCTGTATACTTATTCCTTTCTGTTTAAAAGCGTAGGCTCGAAACGTAAAAGACTTTCTCACTTTCCCGAGCGTCAAACTAATACACCTGTTTGTTGTTCATACACCTGCCTTCGTCTTTCATTTTTCTGTAAATTTCAACTAACCTCGTGGGCATCGGTACCATTTTCCTCTTTCTCCGTTCTTCCATTCTCCGAACTTTCCATCTTTCCGACGAAGGGCTACGCCCGAAACGTCATACACTCTCTCTTTCCTTTCCTGAGCGTCCAATAATACTATCCATATCACGTCCTCACTTTGTTTTTTTGTTTTTTTGTTATTGTTTTTTTTAACTATATATATATATATATATATATAGATGGATGGATGGACGGACGGACGGACGGACGGACGGACGGACAGACAGACAGACAGACAGACAGACAGACAGACAGACAGACAGATAGATAGATAGATAGATATACATGTGCGTTTAGATATATATGTATGTGTAAATGTATATATGTGCATCTTTGTGTTTGTCCGCTTGCCATCCAGTGTTGGTTTATTGACGTTCACTATGACTTAGCGGTTCGGCAAAAAAGGTCGAATAGGATAAGTATCGTACATAAAAATAAGTACTAAGGTCAATTTGCTCGATTAAACACCGCAAGACGGTGCTCCAGCGCGGCCGCAGTCCAGTGACTGAAAGAGAATATAAGAACAAAAGACGCTAAATAATGCGAAATTGTCTCATTTGACTTTCTTCTCGAAGACAACAATTAACAAACACACACACACACAGACATACACATACGCTCTCTCTCTCTCGCGCGCACACACACACGCACACGCACACACACACGCACTCACAAGCACGCACACAAATACAGTCACACACACACACACACATAAATGCAAACGTGCACACAAGTTTAACCTACATTACATTGTATATATTGCAAGACCTCAGAGCGATTATAATTAATGAAATTAATCTGCATATAATTTAATTTTTAAATATTAAATGTCAGTTTGAGATGTGAAATACAATTTGAGTTTTATTTTTCATATTTAATCTAATATGTATTGTAAGACACAAACCAAAAGAAAAAAAGACAAAAATTTCGGACACACAGATATATATATATATATATATATAATAATAATATTAGGGACAAAATCCAAAATTACAGGTAAAAAACTCAATTAAAATCAATTTATAAAAAATTAAAATTAAATTGAACCTTATAGATAAAGTATATATAAAATATATAGTTTTAGGGAAAATAACCAATTTTCAAGAACTCATCGATGAAAATCCACTATCACATATAGAAAAATTAATAATTAAAAGCACAATAAATGAGTATAATATAAAGTAAAGTAAATATCATAAGATAAATATAATATAATATAATATAATATAATATTATTATATTTATCTTATGATATTTACTTTACTTTATATTATACTCATTTATTGTGCTTTTAATTATTAATTTTTCTATATGTGATAGTGGATTTTCATCGATGAGTTCTTGAAAATTGGTTATTTTCCCTAAAACTATATATATATATATATAACCAGCGGTGGTGGAGGACAAAAACAGGTACAGTGATACATACAAACACACACACATATATAATTATATTTACGACGGGTTTCTTTCAGTTTCTCCTCAACCAAATCCATTCACAAGTCTTTGGTCGGCCCGAGGCTAGAGTAAAAAACACATGCCCAAGGTACCACGCAGTGGAAATGAACTCGCAACTATGCGATTAGAAAGCAAGCTTCTTACCAAACAGCCGCGCTTGCACCTATATATAGTTTTGAAATCTAATAGGCTTTTAGTTCTGTATACGACGTAAAACACCAATTAATGGTGAACACATGTACGTGTATTTTATACATATGCATACATGCATGCATAAATATACATATACATAAATGCATATATGTATATGCATATACATACATACATACTTACATATATATATATATATATGTATATATATATATATATATATATATATATACGGGCATATGTTGGTTAGTTAGTTGCGTAATTGCTTCTTTACGTAACACCCCAAACTTCCCACCGATTGGATTACAAAACTATATCGTAATGAATCTATGATATACAGCTTGGTACATCTCTATTCTGCCAATGTATAACAATGTCTCCGAACGGATGTACAAGAAGTGCTTGTATGTAAGCTTTAGAAACTGTACACTGTATTCTTGTATCTTGTACTTGCATCTTGTAATCGCATGTGATACACAGGACAGACAAAAGAGTTAATGCAAATGATAATAGACAAATATCAGAACCAACACCAGCAGATATGTTGAAAGTAAAAGACACGCCAAATTGTTAGATATTGTTATAAAGCAAACTGACATTCTTCAATTATAAAGTAATTTCACTAATTCTACTATATTTCAATGCAAAAGCAACCAACTCTGGCTTATTGAATAGCAATCATTTAACAGCAGGGTTTCTTTCTGCTCAATGATTGTGTCTGATTTTATCATTTGACATCTACCTGGTGTACAATAAAATATACACTAATTAGGTATTACCTAATTGCTATTTCTATTATTTATTGTATCTTCATATAATGGCGCCAAGCTTGTAGAACCGTTAGCACGCCGTACAAAATGCTTCCCGCTTTGAGTTTCAATACCACCGTAGTCGACTTTATCTTTTCTCCATTCGGGATCGATAAAATAAGTACTAGTAAAGGACTAGGGTTGACGTAATCGATTAACTACTCCCTATAAATTTTCAGACTTTATATTTATAGTAAAGAGAATTATATTTTCATATGTAAAGTTGCACTTTTGTCAACAGCCGAGTTAGTGTTTTCGCGGCCCACTTTGTTTTGTATTACCAGTAGTTTTATACGCTGGCACATAAAGTCGAGCATAAAGTCAGCATGTAGCCCGACATAGTGAGATATGGGTGACCAAAATATGGAGGAAGTAGAGATGGCAGCCTAACACCGCTACATTTTAACGACGGAGAAAGCAACATCTAGCCAACATAAGGCAAATTGCTGGTTTGTTATTTTAGTAATATAGTAGATTTTGTTTTCGAACCGGTTAACCGTCTATTTTAAACCTATTTCAAAATTCTGCACTATTTATAAACCTGGTATGCTGTCATTCTTCTAATAATGATGTTCAAGTTTACCTATAATGTTTCGGTACCCACAGTGCAACGCTGCCTACTTACCAGTCAGTCAACCAGTTTATAAATATCACGTACAATATAGTCTATGGAAAATTTAAGGTTGGTCTTATATCAATGGTAGCATTTATTGCACAAAACAAACACACATAGAATATTTGAATCAAAGAATCTCTTTCACATGTTGTTTGGAAGAACGTCAGAGCTTCGTGGATTTTAAGAGCAAAATCAAATCATTACTAAAATCGTGGAGTTGAGTCCATCAGTTGTATTTATTTTGATAATCTTTACATAACTACAATTACAAACCTTATTGAGTAAAGTCTAAAACAATTTTCTGTCTGCTGCGATAAGAGAAACGTTGTCTAGGAAACGATTCGACTTTAACTATTGAAATGTCACAGTGTTATTTTAGCTGGCATCGTATTTATCTTTCACTTCAAAATCTCATTGTTTTAGTCAGATGAATAGGTTTATGTATACAAGACAAACAATCATAACAGCCAGAAATGTACCTACTGATTGCTTTTGTTTATTATGACGAATGTACTGGACTTTACATAGTGAGACAGAAATACAGTGGAGAAATTATAGTTAAATAAGTTGACATTCGAGTGGGCTGTCAGTGAACTTTCATCACGTGTTTTATCAGAAAATCTAAATAAAATTATTTGCCATTTCTGTGATCTGTAGATTAAATTCTAGAGAAACAGTTAGAGAGGATTTTATTGACAATCCCTTCACCAATCATTCTTCTTCGTTTTTGTTGACATGTCTATGATTTCTAGATTAAATCCCAAAACCTCACCCACAGAAAAACGGTTACAGAAACGCTTTTTAACAATCCTTGCACTGACCATTCTTCTTGGCTTTTAGTTGGCCTCGCGTTGTGATAGGCTGACACCGCGACTCTATCAATCAAATAGGGCAATGGCCCTAATTGCGCAATTCCCCGCCTACTGGATGTAGTAACGATTGCCGAGCCAACATTAGCTGATTGGTAAAGTACACCTAATTTGTCGCACGATGGTGAGTCTTTAGTAACATTCACGGCAGCGAAAACCACTTCAAATCTGAGAAGCGAAACACTAATCATAAATGCATTTTTAGCGTGTATGTCTCTCGGCGTCGTAGAGTGCAATACCGAAAAATATTTGATGGAATTATTCAAAGTTTAGTCTGTTGAAAGATAATGAAAAATATTCTTTCTTAGTTGCTCTAAATATTTTCTCAAAAGAATTTTCCTTTTGAAAACCGTCAATTATTGTCAATGACATACAATACCGAGAAAACTATACAAATATCTTATTTTATTGATTTTAGTTTCTTGGATGACCTGCTTTCGGTGTGCATAGGTCTATTCGTTAAACAAACGGTTTACTTTCATTTCTTGAGGCATAGTAATTTTGCAGAGTGGTTTGAGTAAAACATAATGTTCTAAAGTTAGTTTTTAGTACTTGACATTTTAACGATTGCCGTTGTTCTGTATATATTTTGAAATATAAGACATGTTTTTTATTGTTCTTACCAGGAGAGGCCTTCAACAAATACCTTCAGTTTTGTAGATAGGGTCAACAGATACATTTTTATCAACCTACTTTACTGTGTTGTCTGTCTGTGGTTTCGAACATGATATCTTTGTGTTTACTTCCTTGTGTCACCCTGTCTAAAATTTTAACATATTTTAAACAGGAAGCATGTTTAGTGATCCATTCTAGAGAAGAAATATTATTTGCTGTTTGATGAGATTGGTCGAGTTCTTGCCGATGTAGGATATAACGTGGTCAATTGTCGACTGGGCAAATAAATCGATATACTTCATTGGTCATTCGTGTGTAAGTCATCCTGTCAGATCGATCAACCGAGTATCAATTTTATTTGATCCTGCTTTATGAATTACAGTGTAACTTAGAGACTGGTTATGCGTGCTACTTTTAGAGTTGGAATTATTTTTGTCACAAGAAATTGGATGCTCTGGCTTATAATTAATACAGTATATAAAAAGTTAGTACTGTCTCGAGCCCGAGGACTCATAAAGCCGGTTACCTGGTTTCCATGGCATTTAAGTGACCGAGATCACAACATTACCCCTCAACGGGAGGCCAGTTCACCGCAGGATTACTCATCAACAGCTGACTGAACTGGAGCAACGTGAAATAAAGAGTTTTTCTTAAGAACACGACGCACAGTCCAATCGGGAATCGAAGCCACGATCACAAGATCGTGGGTGCGACACCCTAACTACTTAGCCACGCGCCTTTACAGTACAATATATATCAGGAAATCTAAATTATCCACAGTCTTTGTGTAATATATATTTTATTTAATAATAACCCTTTGAAATTCTTTCGGATTTTTATTTGATTTTTGCTGTGAGCTATGACATTTGTCTTGTCTGCACTTAAGATCAATGTGCCATATATTTTCTGGTTGAATTCGAAAATAATTGTGTTTACAATGTTGTTTGTATATGCATGATTAAGTATATTTTGTTATATACGCATGACTACTTTCTGATAAAGTGCGCAAAAAGATTAATAGGTGCATTCCAGAATTTTTGAGACTTTTTAGGAGAGGCAGTTATAGCTGTCCTATATTACTGTAATTTCGGTATATCATTACAATACATGTAATAACCTGGCCTGCTAACTTTTGTTATTCCAGATTGAAGGAGACGGCTGTAACAGCATTTTGAATACGCCCTACTAAACACCGCTTATGACGGATGATTAGTCTTTCAGAATGTAGTCGGACGAAAAGACCCTTTGGAAGCTCGCTATGCAATAAAGTTTTGTATTAATTGGGCAAAAAACGCTACAGAAACTTAGGTAATGGCCCAGACTACTTATGGATTTACTTGTATGAGCCGAGCATCTGTTTTTCGCTGGCACGACTAGGCAAAGTAAGTCTACTGGGAATCTCGTGATAATCCCCTTTTTCGACAGCAAGGGCGTCATCTACATCCACTGGATTCCCTCTGGCCAGATAATCATCAAAGAGTACTTTGTGGAGGATTTAAGAGAGTTCAGGGAACGATTTCGTCGCAAAAGACCAGAGAACCAACACCAGGACAATACACCAGTTCACAGTTCCATATTGATAACCAACTATTTGACAAAAATGGGCATCAAAATTGTCCCTCACCCTCCCTACAGTCCTGATCTTGCTCCCTGTGACGTTTGGTTGTCCCCCAAGCCTGAGGAGATGGAAGTAAGCTGTGACAAGGATCCTGGACACCTTCGCTTTGGAGGACTCCCTAAAGGCTTTTACGAAGTGGATGGGGCGCTGAGACAAGTGCATTGAAGTCAGACGTTCCAGGAGAATAGAGTTTTGTACTTCTTTGAAATTAAAAAATCTCTCTGCTGAAGTAGTTTCAAAGCTTCTGGAATGCATCTCGTATATTAAATGGAGATATTCTGCTTGATAGTTTACGACTGATATCTTACGAAGTTTTTGTGAAATCACTTTAAACAACTGGAACAAGGATCACAATATAAACTGAAAAACCGCTTTATTTTCGATGAGTTACTCAGAATTCGTAAAATAGAGCTGCTTCTTATTTATAATACATATATATATACATGCTTACATGCATGTGTACAAGCATGCATGTATTCATAATTTACATTAATAACCCTCATTATTAGGAAATTTGGTTCAGTTCGTTAGTATCTGAACGACAATCACGAAAAGCTGGGGATTTCCGACATATAAAATGAATACTTCTCGCTTTGCGAATATTAATCTGTAATACAATATCCATAAAATTGTATACGACTCTTCTAAAGCTCACTGTCGCTGTTATCTAAATTCCAGCAATGGGTCTTCATTTCTTTGTTAAAAATCAGTTCCCACTTCACACACACACACACACACACACACAGTGCTCTTCCACATAGTTTCCGCCCAACAAATTCAGTCACAAGGCATTTGGTCAAACTGGAGCTATAGTAAAAGTCACTTGCCAAGTCACTTGCCCAGTGAGATCGAACCTGGAACCACGTGGTTACAAAGTGAGCTTCTTAACAACCTCACAGCCACGACTAAGAGGCATTTATTTGCATATCTGATTTGGCACCTTGTTGCTTCTCAGTATAAGGATTCATCTAACAGTCTACCTATGGAAACAATTCTTTCTACAATAGACCCAAGGCCTGAAATTTGGGGGAGAGGACCTCAGTGCGTAACTGGTACGTATTTTATCGACTCCGAGAGGATGAAGGGCAAAGTCGACCTCGGCGGAAACTCATGGAAATAATGCTTTTGAACTTTACATGTTATTTCAGAGAAGTGTGGAAGAAGACGAATTATGGTGGTTTGCAGCTAAGTTTTTTATATTTGTATCAGTGAAGGCGCGTAGCTTAGTGGTTACGTTGTTTGGTTTACGATCGAAAGGTTGTGAGTTCAAATACGTGGGAGCGTGTGGTGTCTTTGAACAAGACGCTTTATTTCACGTTGCTCCATTCCACTCAACTGGCAAAACTGAATTCTACCTGTAATTCAAAGGCCAGCCTTGTGACATTCCGTGTCACACTGAATCTCTCTGAGAACTACGTTGTGGGTACACGTGTCTGTGTGTCGTGTGTTCAGCTACTTGCTAATTAATTTCACGAGAAGGCCGTTCCGTTGAACGGATCAATTGGAACGCACGTCATCGTAACCGACGGGGTGTACCAGTTTATATTTGTGTCCGTTTCAGCGACCGAGCAGAGGCTGTACTATTAAGATCCTTATTTTTAGCTGTTTTAGATATGTTTGTGACCTTTTCTGGACCAAAGAAGGAAAATTCTACAGCATTTTAGACAGGCTTTTTATAATTGAAAGAGTTACTTAAACATGCACAAGTTTATTTCATTTTTCCCTTGGAAAATTTATCCCAATATATTTTCTCGCTGGTTGGCTTTTCATGAACTCTCACAATATTTTGACTGCTCGAAATCCTTCTCTTTTTCTTTCATTCTTTTTTTGTTTTCGTCTTTTATTCTCTACAATCTTTTAAAAATTAAATGTTTCGTAATAGAAAAGAGTATCGCGCTATAAGTTTTTAAATAAGCAGTAAATATATATTGGTTTATGTGTGTACTCGTGCAGATAAATACATACAGATACACCCACACACATACATACACACATACACACACACAAGCGCTCTCACGCAATCTAAAAACTGTTCCAAAAGGATTTTGCCATTCTGTTTCTTTAAGTTTGTGCCTGTGTGTGTGTGTATGTATGTGTGTGTTTGTGTGTGTATTGATAAAATCTTTCTGCAAATATAGTAAATATATTAAGAATTTTATGCGAAACCTTATGCACACACATAAACACGCACACACAGACACATACACGCACACATACGCGCGCGTTTAAAGGCACGTAAATGATAATGCACACCAGAAAGTGAGAGCATGGGCGGGTGTAATTAGAAACAAATGCATTATTTCAAAGCAGACAAACAGTGGTTTTTCCTATTTAATGTGACCTACATTGCCAGAAACTGGAAAGAAAATTGTTGTTTTATTCTTTTTTTCGTAAATAAATTTTCGTTCTGTTTTTTTTTTTCCTCTTTTTCTTTAATCTAGGTTACTGTAAATCAGTGATTCGATCGCTCTGTGTAAGCTACTCTGTGTGTGTGTGTGTGTGTGTGTGTGTAGGTGTTTGTGTGTGTGTGTATATATATATATATATATATATATATATATATATATATATATATATATATATATATATATATATACATATATATATATATATATATATATATATACATATATATATATATATATATATATATATATACATATATATATATATATATATATATATATATATATACATATATATATATATATATATATATATATACATATATATATATATATATATACATATATATATATATATATATATATACATATATATATATATATATACATATATATATATATATATATATATATATATATATATATATACATATATATATATATATATATATATATATATATATATATACATATATATATATATTTATGTACATATAAATATATATATCTATATATATACATATGTATATACACACAACATATACATATTTATGTATATTTATACATTATGTATATATTGTGTTTATATATATATATATATATATATATATATATATATATATATATATATTACTCTTTTACACGTTTCAGTCATTTGACTGCGGCCATGCTGGAGCACCGCCTTTAGTCGAACGAATCGACGCCAGGACTTATTCTTTGTAAGCCTAGTACTTATTCTATTAGTCCCTTTTGCCAAAGTGCTATGTATCCAGGACATAAACACACTAACATCGGTTGTCAAGCGATGGTGGTGGTGGTCGTGGTGGTGGTGGTGGTTTGGTAGAGACAAACATAGACACACAGATACACACACATAAGTATATATATATATATATATATATATATATATATATATATATATATATAGTTTTTTTTTTCGTACATTCTCCCATATATATATATATATATATATATATATATATATATATATATATATATATATATATATATATATATGTTGTTGTACTTGGGGATGGTCATATTGCCAGTTTAGCCAATAAAAACACACGCACTGTATATTTGGTGTTAATTTGCTTCAGTTTTATATTACATTAATCTTAA
>NC_142938.1:7421634-7429134 GCF_046866305.1 Octopus bimaculoides
GAGGGAGGAGGAGAGAGAGAGAGAGAGAGAGAGGGAAAGAATGTGGAAACATTAAAATATCTGATATCACTTAAAATCAGCATAAAATCAGCAATGCTAAATAATGAGTCGTGCCAAAACAGCTCCTTGCTAGGACCAGTGGCATGAACAAGAACCCAGTATATGCTGTAAAATGGTTCAAAGGTGCATAGTTTAGTGGTTAGCATAATCAGTTCATGACCATAAAGTTGTGAGTTCGATTCCCAGTGGTGTGTTATGTCCTTGAGCAAGACACTTCATTTTATGTTGCTCCAGTACACTCAGCTGACGAAAGTGAGTAGTACCTGTATGCCAAATGGTCAGCATTGTCACATTCTGTGTCACACTGGATCTCCTTAAGAACTATGTTAAGGGTATGCATGTTTGTGGAGTGCTCAGCAACGTGCATGTTAATTTCACAAGCAGGCTGTTCCATTAATTGGATCAACTGGAAACCTCATCATGATAACCAATGGAGAGCAAGGTATCTAGCCATAGAAATCATGCCAAAGCAGATACTGGGTCACAATGCAGCTGCTTGAACTCATTGGATCCTGTCAAACCATCTCACCTATGACTACATGGAACATGGACGTTAAATGATGGTGATGATGTCTTAATTGCATGTATCTTTGCTTTAACTTACTCGCTGTTTGATATTGAAGAAATTCCCAAGAGCTAGTCTCCCCATCCTGTGTCAGTAGCGTTATCTTTTCAGTAAACCTTTATTTAGTTAACCAACTAATTTGAAATCTACTATTATCTATTGCTAGATTATTAGTGAACCTAACTATCCCCTCTTTCATCCTGTCTTTAAGTGCTATCTTCCATTAATTAATAATAAAGCTGACTATGAGATCTATTTTAATTCTATAATCTGGTTCTGATAGGTTTTTTTTATATATATCTTTGAAACGGTTTTCTGAACTTCCAGTAATTAGAAGTATATAAAAACTATATCAAGCTAAGGGTTCAAGTCACAGTTGGTTCAAGACACACAGTTGTAATATTTGTAGTGGAAATAGCATAAACATTACTGGTAGCTTCTACTATCTGAGATGAAATATCAAATACTTGGAGATTTTTCTTCATAGATTCTGGAAACTTTCTTTCCTTATTCTTATCAGACTCTTCCACATGGTCCCAGCATGCTTCTAAAATGAAATTCCAGTCTCCTGTTAACACTAATAAATAGAGGTATAACCACCTTGCCTTAGTTAAGGTACAAACTATTACCAACTTCAGAGCATTTCAAGCCCATCTTGCCTTAATTAAGACATACACTGTTTCTAGCTTCAAATCATTGATTTAGATGACATGCCATGTCCAGAAGCACCAACTTGTTTTCTTGTTCCAGGAAGATATCCTTACTTTGAAGGTAATGACTGTTCACCTTTCCTAAACCACAATTATCAAATATAGGGTAAATCTTTAATTAATCCTGACAGCTGTAGACATTGAGGCAGGAAATCGTTACCAGCGTTGCCTTCTAGCACTTGTGCTGGTGGCACGTTAGAAAATCGTTCGAGTGAGGTCATTGTCAGTGCCACTGGACTGGCTGCCATGCAGGTGGCACATAAAAAACACCTTTTTGAGCGTGGCCGTTGCCAGTTCCGTGTGACTGGCCCTCGTGCCGGTGGTACGTAAAAGCACCCACTACACTCTCGGAGTGGTTGACGTTAGGAAGGGCATCCAGCTGTAGAAACTCTGCCAGATCAGATTGGAGCCTGGTGCAGCCATCTGGTTCGCCAGTTTTCAGTCAAATCGTCCAACCCATGCCAGCATGGAAAGCAGACGTTAAACGATGAATGATGAATGTTGTTGTTTTAGTTGCAGCTTCCTCTCATTTATTTGTTCCCCTATTCACTATTATTCTTAGTATTGAGTACCCCTTAGTCAGTCTTGTTCTCGCCTTCTTTACCCCACTTCTTCTTACTGACTGCCATTCCTTTCTTTTCTCTAATTCAAACCACGTTTTGCAGAAGAAGACGTCAATGTTTGAATGCTACAGTACTCATCTGCATTCACATTTCAGAGACAGAGATTCCATAGTAGAGCATCAACTTGTCCCAAGTTTTGTTTTGCTGATGAGAAAAACATCCTTCTTTTTGATACTCTTCCATCCATGTGATTCACTCTATTTTTGGGACATCACTTAGCGTATATTTCTTGATACATTTGTTGCTTTGCAGTTGTGTATGTCATAGGTTTTCTTACCGTTTTACTGTCGCCATAGTATTTAAATCATTGACAGCTGATAATTTTGATTTTATTTTGCTTATTAGGTGTTTTTACTTCAGCTTCTACTAAAGTTGTTGTGCTTAATTAGTGTAGGCCAGGGGTCCTCAACCATTTTTTATCTATGGACACCTTTGATTGCTATTTTATTCTGGTTGACCCCACAAAGTCATTTGATGTTTGAGAACTAGTTTTATAGAAACTTCTTTCAAAATTCCTATTTTGTTTTTCACACATTAACTTGTGTAGGTTGAACAAAGTAAAATGCCAGAGAAAGAGACCAAGCTATTTCTTGCAATACATTCCAATACATACATCTAAAGCCAAATTTTTTCAGGAGCCATTGAAATACTATTCTGGATTCCTAATATACTATTTTGTGTGTACCCCACAAAATCTTATATGGACTCATGGGGGCTACGTGGACCCTAGTTGAGAACCACTGGTGTAGATAATAACTAGGTAATCTTGCTTCATGGAGAGTAATCATAGTTGCCAGCTTACTGCCTAATATCAGAATGAAAATTATCAGGAACTACGGAATAATTGAACCAGCAATGCAGTGCATCAATCCAGCAAATTTGTGAAGACACCCAAAACTCACTGATGATCAATGGAAAGGGAAAACAGTTGACTGTGAGTACGTATGGAAGCAACAGCAACAGAAACATGGTGGACCAGCACATCACAGGCAGCAGCAGCAACAACAGCAACAGAAATCCCCAAAACAACAACTATATCAACAAAGCAACACCCAAGGTGCCACACAGTGGGACTGAACCCCGAACCATGTGGTTGAAAAGCAAACTTCTTACCACACAGCCATGCCTGCATCAAGAGCATAATCACTTCCCCAGCAGGATATTGAACCTCAGTCTCCCATGTGACAGGCAGAGAAACTTACCACTGTATTACTGAGGACTGGTTTTGTATGCATGTTTATATATATTCTTTTCTATTCTAAGCACAAGGCCCAAAATTTTTGAGGAGGGAGCCAGTTGATTAGATCAACCCCAGTACACAACTGGCACTTAATTTATCGACCCCCGAAAGAATGAAAGGCAAAGTTGACCTCGGTGGAATTTGAACTCAGAACGTAAAGACAGATAAAATACTGCTAAGCATTTTGCCCGGTGTGCTAATGATTCTGCCAGCTCGCTGCCCTTGCATATTTATATATTTTACTGTATGTTGGTAAATAATGAAAAATCACCAGTAAAAAAGAAAAGAAAGAAAAGAAACAATGTTCATTTAACAGAAGTTCATTAAGTTATGGCTACTCCCTTGTTATTCTCCCCAGTAGAAAGGTAACGAACTAGCAATCAGCTCTTTGGAAGCTTGTAACCAATAGTGTCATTGTTAAAAAAATAGCTATTAAAATGAACATCTCATAATTCATAATTTTAGATAATCATTATTAGTAGAGAAGTACTTGGTGGCAGTGAATTAGGACTAAATAGTAGACGTGAGAATTTTCCATTGGTTTCCAAATAAAATACAACATAATAGAAGACTGTTCTTAGAATGACCCATGATACTACAAGTGCTTACTTAGTGAACTCCATTGTGGCACCGGAGAAAACAATGGACATCTATTCAGAAGATGGTGATGATGATGTTGATGATGATGATGATAACGACAATGGCAATTACGACAATAACAAAATATTTATTTGCAAGAATATAGATGCAGGAGTGGCTGTGTGGTATGTAGCCTGCTTTCCAATCACATGGTTCCAGGTTCAGTCCCACTGCGTAGCATCTTGGGCAAGTGTCTTCTACTTTAGCCTTGGGCCGACCAAAGCCTTGTGAGTGGATTTGGTAGACGGAAACTGGAAGAAGCCCGTCATATATGTATATATATCAATTTTTTTTTTCCATGTTTTTCTCCTTGTTTTCTCCGTATTCTTTCTGTTGAAGAGCATAGCTCGAAACGTTAAAGACTTTCTGTATTCCTGAGCATCAAACTAATACATCCTTTTGTTGTTTACACCACTTGTCCTCGTCTGTTGTTTTTTTTCGTACATTCTCCCATATATATATATATGTATTTGTGTGTGTGTGTATATGTTGTGTGTCTGTGTTTGTCCCCCCCAACATCACTTGACAACCGGTCAATTTGCTCGACTAAAGGTGGTGCTCCAGCATGGCCACAGTCAAATGACTGAAACAAATAAAAGAATAAAAAACAAGAATATATATATATACACACACACGCACACAAGAGGGTATGCTGAAAAGTTCCTGGCTTTAGGTAAGAGAAAATACAGGAGGATCAGTTAATAATGATTTTATTCAACATATTCCTCTCTCAGATTCAAACACTTATTGCAGTGGCCCTTCAGTTTTTCTAAGCCCTGTAAAAGGTACTTGGAAGGTAGGACCACCAATTGGGCCTTTAATGGTACCCTTAAGGCCAGGAACTTTTCAGCACCCCTCGGATATAGTAAAGAGAAATGGTTGTGTTGTTGTAAGGCAATTACAATAGAGTTGTGAACATGGATGCTTCTGAAATTGATAATGATAAATTAATTGTTAATGACATCTAATAGCTTTAGCGGCTTAACTTATAAATAGGTTAACACACATACACACACTCTTGCAGTCATATACATACATACATACATACAGTCTCTCTTTCATTCACATACATAGGCATGCACATGTGCACACATATATCAATATAATCACATATACAGAATCACATACAAACTCACATATCCCACCTACTTTCTCCCACACAAAGCACTTTGCATACACAAACACAGATCCACCACAATCACACCAGCCAATACAACATCACACACACACACACCAAAGCACTCAGTTTACATCATAGCTCATACTCACCACTCTCACCACATTCTGTACACACATTCTCCTTACTTACACATACATGCTCTCATGCAATATTTATGCTTATACTATATTCTAGCTGACAGACACATGGATACACATACTTTCATACAAATAAACACACAAACACAGGCAGAGACACATGATTAAAGAAATCTTCAATTTCAATTAGCTTGAATTGTTATTAATCAAACATATTTGTTATTTACTGTTGATAAACTAAACTTAATCTTCAGTGTTATTTATTTACTGTTGTTCTGTTTGAAGAGAGGACAGTGGTTAGCAGAACCAACAGAGGCAGGTGTTTTGTTACCTTGCTGTGTTGAAATCTGGAGTTTCTTTGTGTATCATTTACAGAAAAATGGATGTTCCTCGATACAGACTTGACCTAAATATGTTACAGCAACATGAAATAAAATGCTTTATGATAGGCACAGGCAATGGTTGTGTGGTCAAGAAGTTTGCTTCCAAACCACATGGTTTCTGTTTCCATCCCACTGCATGGCACCTTGGGCAAGTGTCTTCTATGTGCCTTCTATTACATCTACCAAAGCTTTGTGAGTGGATTAGGTAGATAAAAACTGGAAGAAGCCCATTGTATATGTGATGTAAAGGAAGAAAAAGACGGAAGCGAAGAGAGAATTACGGTAGTCTTACCTGTCAGTCCGGAAAAAGGGTCACTTTCGACATCCACGTGCTGTCTCCAGGGTTCACTCCACATCCACGTGTGCTGTCCATCGCTGTACAGTCTCACACATCCACTCTGATGTGCTGTCCACCGTCGACTGGCTCCTCATGCTTTACTGATGCCGCATGTTCACCGCGGCACTGCTGGTTTGATCTGCAGGCCCCACTTCTGACAGGATATGCCTACTTCTTCACTTCTGATCCTTCCCTATAACACAGCCTGGCTCATAATACCACAGTATATATGCACATATATATATATATATATATATATATATATATATATATATATATATATGCATATGTAAGTCATATGTATGTTGTACAGATATATATATATGTATATGCATGTATGTGTGTGTGTATGTGTGTGTTGTCTCTTTGTTTTAACATTTCATGATAGCTGTAAATGAGTTTCACTGTCATACAAGCAGTGTCGTTTGTTTCCAATATTCTTCAGAAACATGTCTAACTATGGAAAAATATTACCTTGCTTGGAAACAGGTGAGGGTTGACGACAAGAAGGGCATCTGGCTAGAAAATCCACTTCCTTGCCACACAGCCACGCCTAGGCCTTCTTTGTTTAATTATATGAATTTACTTTTAATTTATTGTCTGGGGATTATAATTTAAAGGCTTATCTCAGAAGGAATTTTACCAGTCATTTTAAGTCAATGAGGACACTCCTTATCCTAGTGTGTATATAGTGTGTATATAGTGTATATATCGTGTATATATAGTGTGTATGTAGTGTATATATATGTGGATGCGCAATGGCCCAGTGGTTAGGGCAGCGGACTCGTGGTCGTAAGATCGCGGTTTCGATTCCCAGACCGGGCGTTGTGAGTGTTTATTGAGCGAAAACACCTAAAAGCTCCACGAGGCTCCAGCAGGGGATGGTGGCGAACCCTGCTGTACTCTTTCACCACAACTTTCTCTCACTCTTACTCCCTGTTTCTGTTGTGCCTGTAATTCAAAGGGGCCAGCCTTGTCACACTGTGTCACGCTGAATAACCCCAAGAACTACGTTGAGGGTACACGTGTCTGTGGAGTGCTCAGCCACTTGCACGTTAATTTCACGAGCAGGCTGTTCCGTTGATCGGATCAACTGGAACCCTCGACGTCATAAGCAACGGAGTGCCAACATCAACAACAGTGTATATATAGTGTGTATATAGAGGTTTGTTTTTCATCTGTAAAACCTGGGTTTATATTCTAGGTTTAAGGTGGTGAACTGGCAGTATCATAAGCATGTCCAACAAAAAGCTAAGTGGCATTTCTTCCAGTTGTTTATTTTCTGAGTTCAAATGCTGCTGAGGTCAACTTTGCCTTTATTCCTTTGAATGCAATAAAATAGAGCACCAGTCAAGTACTAGAGCGGATGTAATTGCCTTGCCCCCTCCCCACAAAATTGTTGGCCTTAAACCTTGCAATGGACCAGCATCTCATTTAGGGGGAATGTCGTGATTCCATTCAAGACTTAGCATTCATAAATGTCTGTCTGTTCCATTTCCTTGTGAGTTTGAAGTCTACTTGTCTTGTATGTTCATTTTATCGGTAAGAGATCAATCAGGTTTCCGGACAGTTTCCTGTGGTTAGTGTTGCAAATGCTTAAATTATTTGCATCACAGAATTCCAGGAGACCTGATTCCATCTCATTCTTTGCACTACATTTATCTATACTTCCATGCACACCAGAGA
>NC_142938.1:7439134-7441634 GCF_046866305.1 Octopus bimaculoides
ATTATTTAATGTCCACTTTTCATGCTGGCATGGGTAGGATGGTTTGGCAGGGAAGTGGCAAACATCAAGGCTGCATTGTGGCACTCCGTCACTTACAACACCTGGACAAGACGCTGGTCTATCACAGGATTACTCATTTTTGCCAGCTGAGTGGACTGGAACGACTTGAAAGGAAGTGTTTTGCTCAAGAACACAATGTGTCGCCCAATCCCAGAATTGAAACCACAATCTTAGGATCATGAGTCCAACGCTCTGACCACTAAGCCACGTACCTCCACAAGAGGAGATGTATGGCTGGAAAAGATAAGAAAAAGGTAGACCAAATTCTCAAGGGGCAAGAGATTTAGCATAAGAGAGGATATGAACAAGGGGCCAAGGAAGGGGGTGAGGGAGCTGCATGAAGCAACATTTAATAAAGTCATATTTAACTTGCTTGATCATGCTCAGATGTGAGAGGATACACTGCTGTGGAAATACTCCTGGGATGAAACTCTCTTCCTAGACGACATATGATGTCATTGGATTGTAAAGTGCATGTGTTTCTGTATTCTGCCATTCTGTGTGCTGTGTTCTGTTGTTCTGTCATTCTGTGTGCTGTGTTGTGTCATTCTGCTATTCTGTGTTCTGTGTTGTCATGATGGTGATGGGGATGATGACGATGATGATGATGATGGTTGTGATAATGGTGATGGTTGTGAGATGATGATGGTAATGTTGACGGTGATAACAGTGGTTGTGGTGGTGGTGGTGGTGGTGACGATGATGATGATGATGATCGGGAAGACCATAATGATGATAGTGATGATGACACGTGTGTGTGTGTGTGTGTATGAATGTATAAAGTAAAAGACATGATCTCCAATTAAAACACCCCTAAGCCTTTGGGACCACTTGTATAGGCATCCCAGTGATTTATTTCAGTTGTTCAGTCCATTGTTACAATTGTCATATTTTTTTTTTTAAATGTCATTCATTTTTTTTTTTCTAAAACTTTATTTAAGAAATTTTATTCAAAAAAATTTCTTGTTGTTGAAGAAAACTTGACTTTTGTTTCTTTTGTCCCATGAACAATTGATGATAAAAATATGCTGATCATGGAACGTGGATGAAATCAATGATTACCAAAAGACCACTTCAGCCAGCACAGATCACTATCACAGCGAAATATTATTATCATTCGTAAATCAATACACAAGTTCTTTGCTGATGAGATAATCCAGGCCATTGTATTTTTCAACATCTAACTTATACAGGATTTGTATAGATTAAAGAACAAGATGAGGTTTATTGTTCCGCCGAAGCAGAAGGAAAAAAAAAGCTTCATCACAATTTTTTTTTTAATAAGTGAATGGATATTCCCCTTTCTATGTTTAGGTATGATGTTTGAGAGGATGATTAAAAAAAATGTCTTTTGCACTCCAAATCAGCTTGAAGCTTTTATTGTCTTCAGTAAAACTTATTTTAATTTACACAATAAAAGAGCTGCTCAATAGTTTAACTCTTTTCCCCCTTTTTTTATGTTACACAAGAATAGAACAGCTTTTGATGTGGGTACCAACAAATTTTTTGTGAAAGCAAGGCAAATTCTCTTCATATGAGCGAATATTCGATAAGTGTTGCTTAACTTTCTAATCAAACATCCTGCCACTGGATTGTGTTCATCATCATTATGTATCATCATCATCATCATCATCATTACCATTATTCTCATCATCAGTTGCAAGAGGCAGCAGCAGCAGCATCACCATTATCATCATCTTCTTCAATGACATCGTCATCATCATCATCAGTGGCAAATGGCATTGGTATTAACGTCATCAATGAGCTGTCTGGTATTTCATCCGGTTTTTCACATGTAGCTATTGTACCAACATTATGCCATGTGGTTTCACCCCATGAAACTAACTAACTACCTCTCCAACAATACTTCAACAATGACCCTTCTATTCATTTCTATTTACCAACATTCTTCATCAGGTGGTAGAAAATAATTCTTCTCCACAGTGTAAATTACAGCTGTCATGATTTGAAAGTTTCCTGCTCCCAGCCTAATTGTTAGGGTGCTGGACTCAGGATTGTAAGATTGTGGTTTCAATTCCCAGACTGGGTGATGCATTGTGTTCTTGAGAAAAACACTTCATTTCATACATTATTTACATTATTTACATTATTTACATTATTTACATTATTTACATTCGACAGATATTTGTCCTCATCTTGTTTGTTGTTAACACAACGTTTCGGCTGATATACCCTCCAGCCTTCTTCAGGTGTCTTGGGGAAATTTCAAACCTGGGTTCTCATTCCTAAGGTATTCTTTGATACGTTGTGTTAACAACAAACAAGATGAGGACAAATATCTGTTGAATGTAAATAATGTAAATAATGTACATAATTCCTCATCTCTTAAATATAGAACTGTACTTCATTTCATGTTGTTCCAGTCCATTCATTTGGCAAAAATGAGCAATGCTGCGACGGATCGGTGTCCCATCCAGGT
>NC_142938.1:7449134-7466634 GCF_046866305.1 Octopus bimaculoides
AGTGGTTGTATTCTTATGGTGCGTGTTGTTGTGATGGAGTGTGGTTATGTACTATTTATATTTTTTCAGCATGTTTATATACGCATAACATATTGTGCATCGTGTGCTCTCTATTTTTTTTGTCAAAGTATCATCACTTTCTGTATTGTAACACTGTCTTTAAAATATCTACTCCTAAATCAGGTATGAGTTACCTTTGTTGAGAAGCAGGCCACATGACATGTGGTCAATAATCAGGTTGGTCACAAGGTAATTTTTCATTGGCGTGCCACTCAGAGAGTGTTGCAGGCCACAGTTTGCCCATAACTGAGCCAAATCAAAGATTACAAACCCTGGATGTACTGGTTTTGAAGGAAGATTATGAAAATCCAAAATCGTAATTGCTCAGTTGCTAATTATACACTTTCATTAATTTGGTCTTTGAATGAAAATACATCTTCCTGACAAGATGAAGAATCTTTATTTGTATCTTTAATGCAGTGAACTGGCAGAATCGTTAACTTATCGGGCAAAATGCTTAGCAGCATTTCTTCTAACTCTTTACATTCTGAGTTCAAATCCTGCCGAGGTCAACTTCGCCTTTCAGCCTTTTGATGTTGATAAAATAAAGAACCAACTGAATACTGGGTTCGATGTAATTGTTCCTTCTCCCTTTAAAAAATTACTGGCCTTGAACATCTGCAACAGATCAACATCCCATTTAGGGGGCATATTGTAATATCTGTCATTTACATGCCACGGAAACTGGGTAACTGGCTTTACAAGTCCTAGAGCTTGAGACGAAAAAAAAAAAAAAAAGAAAAAACAACAAAACTTGCCTCTTTGTTTGCTGTATGGTGCTTTGTATAAATAACCTATATTATATTTACAGGTGAAATGGTGAAATGGATAAGTTATTGGACTTTAAGGCTTAATGGATATGAAACATTTTGGCACAATCATTTTGGTGCTGCCTCTTTTGGCATCACTGATTCATTCCCTGACTTATTTGACATCAGACATTTTAGTCTTTCTTTTGATTTAATGTCTCTCTCTCTCTTTCTCACTATCTGTCTGTCTGTCTGTCTATCTATCTATCTATCATCTACCTATCTATCATTTGCCATGATAGATCGCTGACCACTACACACATTTTATTTTTCTCTCCTTGTTTCTTTCTGTGTTCCATTCTGTTGAAGAGCGTAGGCTCGAAACGTTAAAGACTTTCTCTATTCCCAAGCGTTATACTAATGCATTCATTTGTTGTCTACACCACCTGTCTTCGTCTATTGTTTTTTCGTGAATTCTCCCTATCTATCTATCTATCTATCTATCTATCTATCTATCTATATATCTATCTATCTGTCTGTCTGTCTGTCTGTCTGTCTGTCTGTCTGTGTGAGCATATTTCTGGGTATAAAGAGATGAAAAGCGTTCGTGTCAGTTGTGTTCAAGGGATGGATTATAATATCTCTCTATCTCCCTCTCACTCTTTCTGTCTGTTTGTGTATAATCCTTCATGCATATATGTATGTATATGTATATGTGTGCATGTGCGTCTGTGTGTGCATGTGCGTCTGTGTGTGCCTGTGCGTCTGTGTGTGCATGTGCGTCTGTGTGTGCCTGTGCGTCTGTGTGTGCATGTGCGTCTGTGTGTGCATGCAGACATGTGTGTGCCTTCAACACCAAAAAACTTACTGTTTGCAAAACAAACCAAATGTTCACTCAGCCATGTCAAATAATCAGAGTCCACACAGCTTTGCCAAATTGTCTCATTTTAAGGTTTAACGATCTATGGCCAATATCCTTCTGCAAAAATTTTACTTTTGTCTTTGCAGAAGACATTTCTTGTTTCAGTTTACCTACTTTGAAAAAAAGTAGCAAAATTACTATATTTCTTTGGGGAGAAGATGATATTGACATTTAATCTGTCAAAGGTGGTGGTCAAAGGGATTCTTCTCTTAACCACTTAAAGGTAAAATAAAATAGGTAAATAGACAGAGGCATTGTTTCTCCAGCAATTATATTTGAAACTACTTTGCTGAGCTTAAACTCTGATTGCCATATTGAACTGCTTTCTAGTCAGTCGTAGAGAAAGGAAACGATTTTGTACTCAGTGTGTTCGTAGTGATTGTCTTTGCTATGAATATTCTGAGGCTTTTTCAACAAATACAAACAGATTGAATATCGAGACATATGCAATGTATTGCACAGCACATGATGAACTATTGCATGATGGAGTGAACAATATGATCTCTAACTAAACTGAGACATAGCAAACATGGCATGCGATCTATATTGATTGCTTCAAAGCACTTTGATTGCTACCACTACATTTTATTGATACTGAAGCAAAGCTGATAGTTCTATTCAACAACAATGACAACAATGACAATGACAACAACAACAACTTAAACTAAATAAATTTGGACTCAACCTGTGTAATTTCAACACATAAACCGCTGTTTATGTTCCCTTTATTTGTCTTCTTCATCAAATCTTTGAATTTTCCCGACAGCTTAAAAGATGCCTTCTTCATGAGACACCGAAAAATATTACTTATTCCTGAGGAATTGACCTGTCTTTTAGCTTCAGTTAATATAAATATTATCAAGGGAGAGGATTCTATTTTGAAGTTGGTAACAGTAATGGAAATCTGGAGGGATTTCTAAACTGGTAAGAAATTTACCTTAGTTTCAGGGCACAGACTTTTCTCAATCTTTCATTGAATCAATTTTCTACAGTATTATCTCGTCTTATAGACTAAGGCACGTAGCTTAGTGGTTAGGATAATCGGCTCAAGATCATAAGGTTGTGAGTTCGATACCAATGGTGTATTGTGTCCTTTGAGCAAGACACTTTATTCCATGTTGCTCCAGTCCACTCAGCTGGTAAAAATGAATAGTACTTGTATTTCCAAGGGCCAGTCTTGTCACATCCTGTGTCACGCTGAATCTCCCTGGAAACTATATTAAGCTTACGCATGTCTGTGGAGTGCTCAGCTGCTTGTACGTTCATTTCACGAGCAGGTTGTTCCATTGATTGGATCAACTGGAACTCTTGCCATCGTAACTGACAGAGTGCTAAGTTAAAGCTCTGTATTGAAAATACTTTGAAAAAAGTTTGCTGATATGATTAAGAAATATTGAGAGTTAATACAAATTTGGTCAATTGTTTACAACAGATGTAAACAATAGGATCTCAAACTACTTAAACCAAGCATTAAAGCAAGTCGCTGCATGCTAAAAAAAAAAATCAATTATGAGTAATTCTATGGATGACAAATTATTTCTTTTTCAAATTCATTTGAATTATGAGCAAGAGTATCATTCGTAGTCTGTGGGTTTTATTGCCCCTGTGCATCTGCCGCACATGAAAGCTATCTTCTTCATTAATCTTCCTTTGATGTTGCTGCACCTCTTATGCATCCATAGCTTACACTGGATACATCTTATGGAGTTTCTACCTACACCTTTTCTACACACACATATATATATAATTGAAAATTCTTTTAATTGTTTCAGTCATTTGACTGCAGCCATGATGGAGCACTGCCTTAAAGTGTTTTAGTTGGAGAAATTGACCCCACGACTTATTTTTGTAAACCTAGTTCTTATTCTATCAGTCTTTTTGCTGAACCACTAAGTTACAGGGACCTAAACACACTAGCATCAGTTGTCAGGGAATGGCAGGGGACAAACACAGACACACATGCACATAAATATATATATATATATATATATATATATATATATATATATACACACATATATATATATATATATATATATATATATATATATATATATATATATTTATATATATTCGACAGGCTTCTTTTAGTTTCCATCTACCAAATCTACTCACGAGGATCTGGTCAGCCCAAAGCTATAGTAGAAGACACTTGCCCAAGGTGCCGCGCTGTGAGACTGAACCTAGAACCATGTGGTTGGGAAGCAATCTACTTACTACACAGCCACGCCTGTGCATATATATATATATATATATATATATATATATATATATATATATATGCATGAGTGCATGTATGAATGTATGTATATATGTATGTATGTATGTATGTATGTATGTAAAATGTATCATTGTATATATGATATATAATATATAATATATAATATATAGATGATGATGATAATATTTTGGAGCTGAGAGAACCAAAAACACACATCATCATCATCATCATCATCATCATCATCATCATCATCAACATCATCATCACTATCATCTCCATCATCATCATAACCATAATTATCCTCATCACCAGTAGCGTTGTTGTTGCCGTGTAGCTATAAATTCTTGGCAAGGTGAGGCAGCAATTCAATTCGGATTTCCAGTTGCAAACCAATTTATTGCTTTTCTAATACCTTTGGCAAATACTTCTCTGTACCAATTTCCTATTTTGCCATTCCTGTTAACTCTCAGGCCAGACTTCATGGCTAATTAATAAATCATTATTATAAGCATTACAATAGGATTTCTTCTTTTTTTCAAAGTACCTTTTATTTTTTCCAGTTTACAATCAATTTTGTGCATGAGTGAATGCGTGTCTGTGCGTGTTTGTATGTGTGTGTGTGTATTTTGTGTTGTGAGTGTGCAAATGCGTGCTTGTATTTGTGTGTGTGTGTGTGTGTGAGGATGCATGAGGATGCATGATGGGTGCCAATGTATACAATGTATACATCTAAATTGGTTGTATATACATAATATACATACATACATTTATTCCGCCCCACTCAATGTTACTTTCTCTCTCTCTGTCTCTCTCTCTCTGTCTGTCTCTCTCTCTGTCTCTCTCACTCTCTGTCTCTCTCTCTGTCTCTGTCTCTCTGTCTCTTTCTGTCTCTGTCTCTCTCTCTCTCTATCTCTCTGTCTCTGTCTCTGTCTCTGTCGCTCTCTCTCTCTCCCTCCCTCTCTCTCTCTCTCCCTCCTTTGGTTCTTCACCTACTCCCTTTCACACCTACTCTTCACTTTACTTCTCTCACAATTCTTCAGACAATTACCACTTCCACTGCACTCCAATCCCATGATTCCACTCTCTTATTCTGTCTTTCCAATTGAAAATATCATTGAAGACAGATGCTCTTGAATTCTTGTCTTTGTCTTTTCCTCTCTTTCTTCCTTTCTTTTGCACTATTACTCAATGAGTATTGCTTTTTTCATGCCTCACTAAAAGACTATTGCTTTTATATATGTATATGTATTTAGAGGCAGTAATGGTGATAAACGGTTAGGTTTGATATAAATATATTTTCATGGAGCACATAAAATACAGAATAAAAGTACAGAACGAGATAGGAAAATGTGTAATTTCATATCTTGACAGCTGTTTCAGAAAACGTGGAGTTTTCTATACTGAGAATATATCTACCTCTTACCTATTGTCTGTATATATGCATATATGTATTTATGTATATGAGTGTGTGTGTGTGTGTGTGTGTGTGTGTGTGTGTGTTTGTGTGTGAGTGTGTGAGTGTGTGTGTGTATGTGTGTATGTGTGTGTGTATGTTTGTGTGTGAGTGTGTGAGTGTGTGTGTGTGTGTGTGTGTGTATACGTGTGTGCATGCACATGCATATGTGTGTGTGCGCATGTGTGCTTGTGTGCATACATACACACACACAATATATATATATATATATATATATATATATACACACACACAATATATATTTGTGAAAATGCATAGCCTAGTGGTTAAGGGGTTACATCCCTGATTGGGAGATCATGATTTCAATTCCCAGACTGGGTGGTGGATTGTGTTGTTGAACAAAACACTTCATTTCCTGTTGCTCAGTGATTACTCCAAAAGCATCGGAAATCGGGAAACAGAACTAACAGCAAAGAGAAACCCAATTTAGAAAAGTCAAAACAGATCAGCATATCTTCCAGGGAAAGAGCCTGTTGACTCTACCATTTTTCATTGCTTTTATTTCTCACTCTTTAGAATAGCTTAGGAAAAGATGAAGAGATTGTTAACCATTTGCTGTTCTTGGATGACCAAAAGCAGTTGTTCTCAACTAAGGTCCATGTGTCCCTTGGGGGTCCATATAAAATTTAGTAGTTAAAAGTAATGTGCAATAAATTGGTTGTACTTCTGTAACACAAAAAATATTTTAGCAATTTTTAAAATTCAATTTCTTATAAAATTTAATTATAAAAATATAATGGGATCTTTTTAAAACTTCAAATGGCTAGGGAGGTCCAGTAGAATAAAACAGGAATCAAAGCGGTCCACAGGCAAAAAAATGGTTGAGAATTACTGACCAAAAGTTATACAGTAGAACTAAGAGGGAATTGGAGATCTTTTCAAATACTGGGAGAGATCTTTTAGCAATGACATCAGAATGGAATTTGAAATTTCTTTGTGTAGAACCCTTGAGATGAAGAAAAGGAAATACTATAAAAGTTGACTAATTAAGAATAAAAGCAGAAGATTCACACAGATAATGATAGAAATATGTGGGAGTCTTGGGAACTGGTGGTATATAGAATAAAGTAATGAAAAATAATGACTGGAGAGAATATTTCCAAAGGATAAAGAAGAATACTAAAATCCAAATTCAGTGGTATAAATACCATCACTGCCATACACACAAGAGCTGTATCTATCATCATGTACGGTGCTAGAATAGCCAAGTGGACAAAAGAAGACCTTGAGAACGTAAATAGAAAAAAACGAGGAAATTGCTGACAATCTAGGGGGTTACATCCACAGGCAGATGTTGACAGACTGTATTTCAATAGAGAGGATGGTTTAAGAAGATTAATAAGTGCAAAAAAAACTGTGTGGAAGTAGAAGTAGAGAGGTTAAGGAAGTACATTGCTGACAGTGAAGAGGTACTTTTGATAGCAGTAAGAAAAGAAGATATGTTAGCAGAAGGAAGAGAAAAAAGTGAAGTTCTCAGAGTTAGAAAGCAAAAACACAAGCAGAAAAGCTTACATTAAAAGTTTTTTTGTTTTTTTTTCAAAATACTGAAGGATAATGAAATCAGAAGTAATTCCAATGGCTAAAAAAAGGGATTGTTAACCCTTTCATTACCAACCCGGCTGAAACCGGTTCTGGCTCTGAGTACAAATGTCTTGTTTCCATAAGTTTTGAATTAAAATCTTCCACCAAACCTTAGTCACAATTTATGTTCCTAACACTAGCTGAATGATAACTAAGTTATTTTACTAAATTCTTTGTTATATTTAAAATCAATTGGAAGAAACACAGAGGATCTCAAAATGAATACAGTAATGAAAGGGATAAAAAAAAAAGAGACAGAGAGCTTGATTCTAACTGCAATGGACCAAGCAATTAAAATAAGACACACCAGGAAGAACATAGATAATGAATATAGAATGTGTAGTGAAAGAGAAGAGACAAGTCTCTGAATGTAAAATAATTGTTGAGAGCAGAGGCTTAGCCATGTTCCAAAATTAGGGAGAGCAAGCACATAAAAAAAAAGGGCAGCATGACACATACTGAGAAATTTTTGACTCCGTTCTTTTATATTAAGCGAAATATTTCATTAGTTATAATATGCATAATTGTATTCTACATTCATTAATATCATGTTTCAGTAACAACGTAATTTTGTATGAAGCTTACGACTACTGATATAGGTATGATGTGAAAAAGACGAAACTCCACTGGATCGTCCAGTGTAGAGAGGTTATGACATCAGGCTTTAGTTTGGTTCCTCAGATATCAGCGACCACCAATACATCACAAGAGATTGAACAGAGAGTTCAAGAACGCGGGAAGTTGGTCAAATAAAGCGATGGCTCCAGAAAGTTCTTCCAAAGCCAGGCAATTAACAATAAAAATGAGATTCAACTTTTATCACATAAGTGAATTAAAAGGTTTAAAAACAAAATGAACCTTCTTCAAGTGCCTGTTATGTTCAGCATCCAGTTCCAAATGTCCAGAACATTATTGAATACTCCAGACACTTTTAGAAGGCTGGAAGGCATAATGGTCAAAATGTCGCGTCCATACTACCAAGATGAGGACCTGTATATATTCGTATAATAACATAGCTTCTAAATTAATGACAAACACAATTTTTATTCTTGAGAAAAGCTCCAATTCCACCATCTTACTTGTTTTTTTTCTTTCTATTTCTCCAAATTACTCACTTTCTGTTTTTCCAATACAATATTAATTGCATCAAACGAACTTCCCATCTAATATTTCATGCTAATGGTGTTCTGCCTTCTATAAAACAGGCTATAATTACATTAAAACTATCAAATTATGGATTAAGTCCTTCGAAATCTCCTCTAAATGCTCAGTGATAGCTAAGGTCTTTCTTGGACAGAGTTTCTTCTTTCAACAGCAATGTATTCCTCCTCCTCCTCCTCCTCCTCCTCCTCCTCCTCATCATCATCATCATCATCATCATCATCATCAGCAGCAGCAGCAGCAGCAGCAGCAGCAGCAGCAGCAGCAGCCACACTAACACTATGCTCTTCACTCATTAATAATGTAGCTAATCTTCCATATTGTTTGTTTGTTTTCTTCTTTTATTTCACAGTCAATGATGTCACCATCATCATCATCACCGTTGTTGTCATCAGCATCATCATCGTTGTCATTATTGTCTCATCATCATCATCTTCCTCAATATCATTTATCCTTCTCATCATCATCCTCATCACCACCACCTTTAAATTGTCTTACCCATGTCAGCATGGAGAATGGACATTAAGTGATGATGATAATGATGATGATGATGATGATGATGATGATGATGATGAAAACGAGATATATTCATACACACACACACATACACACACACACACACACATACTTGCACACACATATATACATGCATACACACATACACACGCACACATAGCCGCCTAAAATACATAACATAGTCAAAAGCTTGATCCCAAACAACAGGTTTTTTTCTCTTCAAGGCAAGAAAATACTGACCCCCGAGAAAACACAATTAACAGCCACATTAGAATGTTGCTGCTTATCATCATTAAAGGATGTTGACCCCTTGTATTGGCAAGATTTTGGTAAATAGTCTGTGAGATACCACACTGTAGTTGTCAGCTGAGTGTTAAATGAAGTACCTTCCTTGCCCAGTGACTCAATAATAGTCTACTTGATCTAGGAATTGAACCTATGACCTTATTGTTATGAGTCCAATACTCCAACCACTGGGCTATATGCCTTCACAGTATTGTTGTCATGCAGATAAAAACAACCTTCTTTTTTGTTGCAATCTGAATGACTTCTAGTCTTCATTTGTCCCCTGCATTAACAAACCCCATTTCACCACCATGTATCATTGCTTTTTACACACAAGCATTATATAATCTGCTTTTCACTCTGAGAGAGAGAGAGAGAGAGAGAGAGAGAGAGAGGTGGAGAGGTGGGGGAGGGGACGGGTTTGTTGCCAATGCAAGAAACAAAAGCCAGTTTGTATTCTCCAGTTGGTTCATATTCTGGCAACCATAGCTTCAAAACATTTTCCTCCACTGCTAATTAGGTCACTTAGATAACAGAAACTATCTACTCTAAAGATCCTTCTGGGTATTCTAGAAAATCTATTTCCTGCGTGCTCTTAGCATTTATTGATCCTGTGCACCTGACGCAAACAAAGTCTATTTTCTCTGTTAATCTTCGTGTGATTCCAATGGATTCCAATGCACCTTTTTTGCATCTTTGGTTTGCAATGGAAGCATAGGAAGGTCTTTCTTCTACTTACACATTTTCTGGTCGAACTTTGCCTTGCAAGAGAATCGACCTGTCTCTATTGACCAATCTCGGTTGCTTAATTGCAAGTTCACTCATCATTTCATCCAATTGGTTGATGTATGCATCCACTGTAATTGACTTACCAGGTCTCATGAAGCTGTAGTGGATGACACCAGCACTGGACCATCAAACAGACACCATTAGCATTTTTTGGTGAATATTCTTTTTTGGATTGTGTTTTGGCACTTTGTCTCTATCCAACTACTGTGCAGAATGCTTGCTATTGTTGAAAAGAATCCATTTTTCATCACACGTAACAATACCAGGCAAAAATGACACCACTTTGAAGAGTTTTAGCCCCAACATGATCTCAGTCCAATGGTTGAAACAAGCAGAATATAAAAGATATAAAAACATACATACGTATATGCATGTATGTATAAATGTGTGTATAACTGTGACATATATGCATACAAGGGGATGCTGAAAAGTTCCTGGCTTTAAGGGTATCATGAAAGGCCTGGTTGGAGGCTCAACCTTCCGAGTTTCTGTTACAGGGCTTAGAAAAACTGAAGGACCACTGCAATAAGTGTGTGAATCTGAGAGGGGATTATGTTTAATAAAATCATAATTAACTGATCTTCCTGTATTTTCTTTTACCCAAAGCCTTGAACTTTTCAGCACCTCTTTGTCTGTATATATGTGTGAGTGTGTGTGTGAGTGTGTGTGTGAGTGTGTGTGTGAGTGTGTATGAGTGTGTGTGCTTGTATGTCTGTATTTGTCCCCCACCCACCCTCACTTGACAACCGATGTTGGTGTGTTTACGTCCCGATAACTTAGCTGTTCAGAAAAAGAGAATGATAGAATAAGTACTAGGCTTACAAAGAATAGGTCCTGGGGTTGATTTGTTCAACTAAAGGTAGTGCTCCAGCATGGCCACAGTCAAATGACTGAAACAAGTAAAAGAATAAAAGAATATGAGGGGATGCTGAAAAGGTCCTGGCTGTAAGGGAATCACGAAATGCTTGGTTGGGGGCCCAACCTTCTGAGTTCTTTTACATGGCTAAGAAAAACTGAAGGACTGCTGCAATAAGTGTGTGAATCTGAGAGGGAAACATGTTGAATAAAATTATAATCAACTGATTCTGTTTTTGTTTTACTCAAAGCCAGGAACATATCAGCACCCTTTTTGGTATGTCTGTGTACATACACTCATATACACATATTCATGTGTATATATAAGTATTCTTTAATCCATCAACTGGATGCTGACTGGTGTACATGTTTTTTACATTTCTTTTTGACCTCAGTGGTTCAGCACATTTGGTTTTAAACAGAGCAAATAATTTACAGTGATAACGATCTTGATGGAAGTGTAATTATACATTCCAATGTGATTCCAGAATGAGGCAAACAGTCATGTGCTTTACTTAAAGGATTTGCATGATCTCATGACAGTAGTCCAGTAATCTGTCTTCTCAATTACTTAAACTGTATAGCATTATTCAAATATATTATAAACGTATACTTATACACACACACACACACACACACACACACACACACACACATACATACTGACACATATGTGCTTATATACATATATATATACATGTCATCATCATCATCATCATCCTTTAATGACCTTTTTCCATGCTGGCATGGATTGAATGGTTTGACCAGAGCTGACAAACTGGAGAGCTGCATCAGGTTCCAGTCTCATTTGGCTTGGCTTCTACAGCTGGATGCCCTTCCTGAATACTTGTACATTTGACTGCTCTATACATCTTGTACATCTGACTGCTCTATACTCTGCCAACACTTCATTCTGAAACATGCATATATTGAGTTCTACATCAGATTAACTGTTCTGCAAGCTCCCTAGTGGTAACGGTTGGGTTCACTGAAACAAGAGCTTCCGACATTTTGGAATCAAGTTTTTTTGGACGACCTTCTTTTGGCTCTTCTTTCAAAGTGAAATCAGCACTTTGGAAATGGGAAAACCACCTCCTGCAACTTCTTTCATTCACTACATCATTCCCATAAGTGCTCTGAATAGATCTTGTTGCTGCACTTGCATTAACACCTTTATGACACTCGTAAAATGAAACATTTCTTATGTGATCTTTAGATGGGACAAACATGGTGGTAAAATTTTCTGAGAATTATGGCCAGAACTTAGATAATCTGAAAGAAAAAAGTACAAATTAGACACGGAGATATCTTAAAACTATAAGAAGAGGTTAAAAAATTGGTAAATTCTCTCTGAAACATTTTTTCTAGAAATCAGACATTACTTTTGCACCAAGCTGATATATATATATACATATATATATATAGATCATCATCATCATCATTGTCATTTAACGTCTGCTTTCCATGCTGGCATGGGTTGGATGGTTTGACTGAGGGCTGGCAAGCCTGAAGGCTGCACCAGGCTCCAATCTGAAATGACAAGGTTTCTACAGCTGGATGCCCTTCCTAACACCAACCACTTCAAGAGTGTAGTGGGTGCTTTTTATGTGCCACCAGCACAGGATCAGTCAGGCAGCACTGGCATTGACCATGCTTGAATGGTGCTTTTTATGTGCCACCGGCACAGGTGCCTCTCAGGCAGTGCTGGCATTGGCCACAACAATGACTTCACTTGACTCAACAGGTCTTTGCAAGCACAGTTTATTGCCCAATGATTGAAGGGTACTCTTAAATGGACTGGTTATGCTGCACTAGCATAGGCCACGGTTACAGTCTCACTCGAAGGTTGTGCTTCACCATCTCATCCCAGGTCTTCCTGGGTCTACCTCTTCCACAGGTTCCCTCTACTGCTAGGGTGTGACACTTTTTCACACAGCTGTCCTCATCCATATGTAACACATGACCATACTAGCATAGTTGTCTCTCTTGCACACCACATCTGATATTTCTTGTGTCCAACTTTTCTCTCTGGGTGCTTACACTCAGTTGTGTATGCACACTGACATCACACATCCAGCAGAGCATACTAGCTTCATTTCTTGCAAACTTACGCAAGTCCTCAGCAGTCATGGCCCATGTTTCTCTGCAATATAGCATGGGTGTTCACACACATGCATATATGTATATATATATATATATATATATATATATATATATATATATATATATATATATACATATACTCATGCATACAAACACACATGCATATATATATATATATATATATATATATATACACATACATACATACATATATATATATACATTTATATTTATATATTTATATATATATATATATATATATATATATATATATATATATATATATATATAAATATATATATATATATATATATATATATATATATATATATATATATATATATATGTATATATATATACACACACACACACATATATATATACACACATACATGCATGTAGGCACGTGCAAATGTATATATAATGCATTTTGATTGTGACTGTGAGTGTATATCTGTGGGTAAATGGTAAATGGATAGATAGGTGAATAGATGGATAGATAGATTCAATGATATACAAGGATATACATATATACATATATATATATATATATATATATATATATATATATATATATTTCATTATATGTATTTATTTTATCCTAATTAATAATAATTCGGATAGAATAAATGGGTTAATAGAAACCAGGGTAGCAAAGATCACAAAATAACTGTGGTGTAATTCCTGTTTTTGAGGCAGAAACTCCTTGATATTTTGGGTATTTGAGTATATATAAATTTAAGGAATGGAGTGAACGAATGTTATAACTGCATACTTTATGCAGTTATAACATGCGTTCACTACATTCCTTAAATTTATATATATATACATATATATATATATATATATATATATATATATATATATATATATATTTATTTATTTATTTATGGGTTTCAGCCAAGTGGCTGTGGTCATGCTGGAGCACCACTGTGACTTTTCGTCTTTATGCTGTGCTCTCTTCACGTTCCTTGCATATATATATATATACACTATCATATATATAGTAATTTAGGTGTGTATACAGTCTATACAGTCTATACAGTATATATGACCTGAACAGTCAATGAACTGAGTACTCGTGTCTGATACTTCAAAGTAGATCTCTCCACCCACACAGCAAGCTGAAAGCTCTAAAACCTAATTATATGAAGCCGCATAATTTTCTTTACACACCGATGCCATTTACACTTACAATAAATTAGGAATACTTCAGTTATAATCCTCACTTTGCTGTCTTGATATCTGTCACTGATACATTGAGCATTACTTATAAATGCTAGGGTAGACTGGTTTGTATTTATTGCATTGTCCTACATCAACTACAGCCAAGAAGATCTTTCATCTAAAGCATTCCAGTCTTGACCATCCCATTAATTTTTTGCAGATATAATGTATCTTAGTCTAGAGTACTCTATGTGTTCTTTTTATTAAGAAAATGTGGTGTTTTATTTGAGGGAGTTTTTGGCTGTTATTTGTAGCAGGTCAGGCAATCATATAGAAGGTCCCTCACTTGTTCTTCTGCTTTATAGTAAAAAAGGAATTGTTTGCTATCACTGATATTTCTAGCTTCATTAGTAAGGTTACTTCGAGTATGCCTGCTTATATACATCTCTATCTATCTATCTATCTATCTATCTATCTATCTATCTATCTATCTATCTATCTATCTATCTATCTATCTATCTATCTATCTATCTATCTATCTATCTAGCACATTAACAGTCCACCTAGTGGTCTTCTTTATATATACATATTTATATACACACACACACACACACACACACACTCACACACACACACACATATATATACATATATATATATATATACATATATATATATATACATATAAACATATATATATATATATATATATATATATATATATATATATATATATATATATATATATGCACACACCTACATACATTTATATTGCATACATATACATATACTCACACACATGTGCATACACACACACACAAGCATAAACACACACACACACACACATATAATATATGCATAATATGTAATGTATGCATACAAATATAGCTATATATTATATATATTTTATTTGTATATTATTTATTATATCAAAGCCACCATTATCATCCGTTCTTTTCCCTTCGCTGCGTGGGTTGGATGGGTTGCATGGTCTACTACTCAGCATCCATCTATGCATCTCGTTCCTGTGTAAACTCATTCATGAGAACGAACGCACTTAGATTTGACCTATCTGATTTTTGGCAAGTTCTCCTCGATACACCTTTGTCAAAGGTACATTCCTCAACTAACTCATGGCACCTTTTCACCCGGCATAAATTGCATTGATTATTCCATGTGATGGAAACGGATGACACGAATGAGTAAATTTTTTCTGAGTGGGTTGCAGCTAACAGCCAATGTAGACGTAGAAAACACTAGATCTGTAATGAAGTGGCCACAACAGATGCAAAAATTATAAGGACATGAACAAATTTAGGAAGAGAAAACACTGCCGATCAGTCAAACACACATGCCAACACTGAAAGAAAAGATAACAAGATTATACAAAACTGGGGTGATTATAACAATAATGATATTGCTTGTGTACTTGTGTATGTGTGTGTTTTCAGTCTGTGTAGCTGAAGTATCATTCCGTGTGTTGAATTTTCATCTGTGTATTGTGTGCGTCTTTAGTCACAAAATAAGAATAAAATGGTTATATATTGTTGCATGGCTGATGTAGGCTATCAACCTGTAGAAAGGCATTCTGAGGAACTCATTGTATTTTGAAGGAGACTGCTAGCTGTTTCTATTAACATGCAACCTTTACTAAACATAATACTGAATGTTAAATTTATTTGATATTACATCAAATGTTCATTTGTGGTTGTTACAAATCTAACACTATTTTGCAACTAGTACTACTATATTACTAAAAAAACTGACTGTCACATTATATTGCTAAATTATCCAATCAGTATAAAACAGAACTACATTTTGACTCACTGTTACTGACTGCTACTGCATAAGCAATACTAGATAATTTTAAAGGTAGCTCAGTAGTATGGGAGGGGAACACAACTTCTATTTATTACTACTGTAACAACCACCATCCAAGTCGTTACTGATGCAGCTACTGCAGCTGTCTTTATTGCTGCTACTAGGATTAGCAATGCTAGAGAGCTGCTGTAGATTCAAATGAATAAACATGCAAACATATATTCTGAATAGTGGAAGAATCACTGAGTTGCACTTCTTAATGGTATCAATGAAGCAATGTATTTTCACTAAAAATTTGAGTTCTTGTTTAAGTGATAAAAATTTACAATGGCTACATACAATATATCATTGATAAAATGCATGGGAAATTTGAAATTAATGAGATAGCTTTTATTTGTAACAAATACTTTCTCGTTCAACCTTTGAAGTGGGGATTAGGGTAAGATATCTTATATTTCAATATTATACATATATAAAAAAAAAATGAGTTCCTTAAGTTAGATTAAATAGTTATTTGTTTTATTGCTTTGGTATCCTTGAAGCATTTCATCTTTTCTTCAACTACAGAAACCTTTGTTAATGACATCACTACAATGTTGTCCTGATACATATCAGCAGAACATCAAATAAGAATTTGTCCTTGGAAAATGCTAAACATACAATTAAGATTACTTTATTCTCTAATTTCTGCTTCTATTCAGCTGCTGCAATTTCTTTCTTTCTTCTCTATCTTACCTGTCTTTCAATCCATTTTGCTCAATAGCTTATATAAATATTAAAAAAAAAAAAAAAGTATTTATCAAGAGTTTTATTTTTCTAATGATAATGATATTTTTCTCAACAGGAAAAGATCAATGCTAACTTCCAAAATATCTTGACAGAAATACAGATAATGTTTACATATACAGATTTCCTACCAAATTCTCAGTACGTCTTTCTCTTTTTTTTCACCCATTAATGTCCCCCACCCCTGCTGCTCTTCCAACCTTATCCTTTGTTTCATTTCCCAAACTCTCCACCCTCCATCTTTATATAACCACCTGATACAGACAAAATTAATGTATATGCAAAACATTGTGAATTTATCATATTTAAGCATAATCACGTCGTATCAATTTCTTCGTTTGTTAAGTTTTTACGACAAGTTCTAGCTTTAAAAACAGAAACAAGCAAAAAAAAAATAAATAAAATAAAAAAAAAACTCTCATGTTTTAGTGCTTCTCTTGAGAAACAATTATCTTACATGGGGATTACAATATCTCTGTGAAACTTTGACTGAAGTTCCACAAAAAGTAAATGCAGGAAGGGATAGATATATTTACAAATACCAGTAGGAACCTGTCTTAAAATTATAACGAAGGATGATCCATATCAGTGATATCTAAAGAAAGATGTTATAACACAAGTGAATGAGTAATATTAATGGATTTTAATATTTTTGATAAGTCATAGTTTAGAGGTTTATAATTGATGAAAACGTTTTAGAATCAGCACGGAAGAATATTGAAAACTAAATATTAGTGACGATTTTTGTTGCAATTGAGAAATATACAACATTATTATTGATGATATTAAATAAATTAAGAGTCTTACTTTTATAATTGGTCTGGAATGGAAAAGTAAGACATACCGCTCGTTTGATTAAACTGTGTGAGAGACTTAAATGCTTGCAATGAGTAAATAATAATACTCCTAAATCCATTCTGTCTTCGATATAGACTGTGAGAAAGTCTCTACAATCAGTTTCCTTGGCACTCAGTTATTACCACAATGATGATGATGATGATGAAAACCAG
>NC_142938.1:7471634-7474134 GCF_046866305.1 Octopus bimaculoides
TGTGCCTGTGTGGCACCATGAATAGCATCCATGTGGTGCATGTAAAAGCACCTGTGCAGTGCCATGCAAAAGAGCCTGTGTGGTGTCACATAAAAGCATCCATGTGGTGTCATGTTAAGGCAGCCATGTGGTGCCACGTAAAAGCACTCATGTGGTGCTACGTAAAAGCACCCATGTGGTGCCACATAAAGGCACCTGGCACACTCTGTAAAATGGTTGGTGTTAGGAAGGGCATCCAGTCATAGAAACCCTGCCAAATCAGACTGGAGTCTGGTGCAGCTCCCTAGGTTGCCAGCTTTGGTCAAACCATTCAACCCATGCCAGAATGGACAACAGACATTAAATGATAATGATGATGATGATGATGATGATGACGCAAGGTCCAAAATTTTGTGGGAGGGAACTAGTCGATTACGTCAACCTCAGAGTTCAACTGGTACTTATTCTATTGACCCCGAAATGATGAAAGGTAAAAGTTAACCTTGGCAAAAGCAGGAAGAAATGTCACTGAGCACTTTGTCTGGTGTGCTAACAATTCTGCTAGCTCACTGCTTCCTGCTAAACTAATATAGCTTGTAATAGTTATGTAATAATAATAATAATAATAATAATAATAATAATAATAATAATAATAATAATAATGATAATGATAATAATCCTTTTTTATTGACCACAAGAGATCATGCATATAATACAAACATGTCAATCATGTCATAGAAATGGATTTCAAAATACGTGGGCAAACACACACACACACACACACACACACACACACACATCTATACATGTATGTGTGTGTATTCTGAATAAGATGCATTTTATGATGTCACAACAAGGATTGCTGTCTCCATTAGTTTTGTGTGTCCTGAATTTCATGTAACATTGGACAATTTATCCCTAATTTCTCTATCAACCAACTACAGACAAAATACCACTAAACATTTCGCCCAGCGTGCTAACGATTCTGCCAGCTCACTACCTTAATAACAATAATAATAGTAGTAGTAGTAGTAGTAGTAGTAGTAGTAGTAGTAGTAGTAGTTCCTGATTTAACCAGAAGGTCATATATTTTTTTGTGAAGTAGTGGTATGGTCAGTATACCATTCCTCAGTATCTAACTGGTATTCATCTTACCATCATCCAGACTTAATCTGTTGTCTGGTTTAACGCTGCCAACTGGGCTCCGCAGAATCATCAGCAGAGTCCACTTTGTTGCAAGTATTCTGGTTTATAGATACCTTCCGGTCTCTTTTCCTGCCAACTTCAGTGGCCCTGTGATAAAAAGGTAAAGGGCATAGCTTTCCCTACTGACTAAAAGATAAAAAAAAAAGAAAGAAAATGGAAGGGTGAATGGTAAAAGTTGACCTCACTGAGATTTGAACCCAAGACATGATAAAGAAATATGACTAAATATTTTATCAAGTGATCCTGAACGGATTAAAAGCAAAAGTCCATCCGATGAGATTTGAATTCCGGATATGCTTACGTCAAACTAAGTGAAATCATAATTGTGGCCAGTGCCAGTGACACATAAAAAGCACGTGTGCCGATGGCACATAAACTGCACCCGGTACACTTTATGAAGTGGCTGGTGTTAGGAAGGGCATCCAACCATAGAAACCAAAACAGACTGAAGCCTGGTGCAGCTCTCTGGCTAACCAGTTCTAGTCAAACCGTCTAACCTATGCCAACATGGAAAACAGACACTAAATGATGATGATGATGATATGCAAACAAAAAGCAAATAATTACTGCACAGCATTGATGCCAATGTACTGCTGTTTCTGACAACTTCGTTAAAATTATAGGATTTTGCGTTGCAGCAGTTATTTTCTTGATATTTTCGTTTTGTTATTAAAGAGATGCAAATATATTGAATTCATTACGCAATATAAATACATAGATTATCTCAAGTAACTGACATGTTATATCATTATCATTGTTAATATTTATTATATCAATACTTTATATCATTAATATACAGTATCATCAAAGCAGCAAGCTGGCAAAATTGTTAGCGCACCAGGCAAAATGCTTAGAGGCATTTCATCTATCTTTGCATTCTGAGTTCAAATTCTGTGAGCCCTCATAAGGAGATGGTGTTTGCACCATCAGGTGATATTGAAGTTCCTTCTTTACAGTCCATTGGTACTATTTATATTTATTGGATCCAGAGAAGAATATTCTTCATTCATTCCCTCAAGAAAGTAAACCTTGTTGACTTTGAAATACGGATTGATAGACATTGTGAGACTTGTTACAGGCCCTCCAGGCTAGTCCCTTGCATGTAAGGGAGTCTTTTTTACAATCAGCAACATAGGACTCAAGATTTTTGAAGTCTCTGATCTTTTTTAGTTGTGCTATTGTCAGTAGAATTTAACAGATGGTTTTCATCTTCGTTTGTGGTCTTGTATTCAGTTGTCTTGACACTAAAAAAAACAGACATTGGCAGCAGAATTCTCAAAAGAAGTCAGCAAGTTTTGGCCATAATACAATTGAT
>NC_142938.1:7479134-7496634 GCF_046866305.1 Octopus bimaculoides
GATATTGTTAGAGTTTATTTGCTAATTTATTGGATACAGCATTGAATGTGTTGAAGGATCTTAACAATGGAAAATAAGTGGGTTGGCTGGGTGCTTTTAAGGTTGCAAGAGGGTTATATTTGCAATTGAAAGAAGAAAGAAGCATGAAGATCTCCTGTCATTGTAGTCTGCATTACAAGAGGTAATGGAGAAATGTAGCGGAAATGAACAGAGTGATTATACACTCTTGAAGAATACTTGTGTTTAAAAGGTCCTAGTCAGACAAATGCCTCTTCATACACATTACAATTGAATAATTTTGGATGGGTAAAAATTAGACAATATGTGTATAAGCCATTAATACAAATTTTCTGCTGCTGCTGGTATTTGATTGTATTTCTAGGAAGAGTACATTATTTTACAATGTCTCAGTTCACCTTATTGTAAACAGGAAGCAGATCACTGGGGAATGTTATATGTAATAGACTGGCAATCTTTTCAGAGAAAGTACAGTGAGAAAACTTATAATTAACCTTTAGCATGCTGTCGATGCATCATGTAGCCATATGAGTTTTCTCCCCTCTCAGTGTGATACAATGTGCCTGCAGCTATGGAGAAGAAAACTCGTACAGTGCCATAATGTGCCTAAGTGTACCAAAGGTTAATAAATATTATAGTATTGAGCTTAAATCTTCCCATTGGTCAGATAAAGGCAACAGGGAAATCGCTCCAATGTTATTCTCCCTTTACTCTCTAAGGTAATGAGACAGCTTTAGTGGTGTTCCTATCACCAGACATCAGCATTGGTCCTTAAAAAAGTCACCATAAAAAAGGAACAGAGCATTTGTCAAATTATCTGAACTATATTTTAGATAGAACTGAGAAATATATCATAGGGAAATATTTAGACAAAGTTAAATGAAAGAGTTCTGCTATTTGTTTAGTTAGAGCTAAATGGATTGTGGAGTTTGCAAAAGAAGGATCTACTAAAAATTGTTTGAGATAGAAAGGGGTCCAACTACAATTGAAAGATGAAGATTTAGGCAAAATTCTGTCAGATTACTAATAAAATTTGTAGAGGCAAATATTTTCCAATGGTAAAGGACCTTCATATTGGTTTTTATTAGGTAACCGTTGCTATTACTGTTTAAACTAATTTAAACCTGCTGCCCTAAGATTTAAGACATGAGATATGTGACATCCCTTTTTACAAACAGTCTGTGGTTTGTGTAGTAGAAGGAGATTTGGCTGTTATAAACAATCAGGTGAAAGAGTTACATACAAGTTCCTTCATTCACCATTCTTTTGTTCATTGTTGTAAAAGCAGCTGAAATTCAGAATGAGATTGTTGGGCACAGCTGTTGGGATTCTGATGATTTGGCATGGCTGGCTGAGCATTCAGTCTGTTTTGGCCAACAGTACTTTTTGAGAGAAGCAGCAAGCATGCACAAGCACACACATTCACACACATTCACACACATGCACACACATGTATGTATAGAAATCTAGACACACAGACAAAAATAGTGAGAGAGAGAGCAGGGGAGAGAGTGAAAGAGGGAGTGGGAGAGAGAGAGAGAGAAAAACATTACAATCATTAACTGAACATAATTAACTTAAGCATTCTCTATTTCTTCACATGCATAAACAGAGACAGGGTACGGAAAGAATGGGGGAAACATTAAAAGGCCAAACGGTTGGCACCAAAACATTTGTTTCAAAATGTCTCATACCTGCTGCAATTGATGTGATAAAATCGTTTTGAAGAGCTTGGTTACAAAGGTTCTAGAGAATACATGATGAAGTAGGATATACCAAAGAAAATAGTTTAATGTCATGTGTCTAGAAATATCAAAGAGAGAGAGAGAGAGAGAGATATTCTGCTACCACAAGGAGATAGCATAGCATTATCAAAGGTCTGACCAATTGACAAACACAGTCGTGATAGGAAAGAGGGGCATTGTGAGGAATTGTGTGTTGTGACCATGCAGCAACAAAGATATCATCATCATCATCATCATCATCATCATCATCATCATCATCATCATTTAATGTCCATTTTCCATGCTGGCATGATGTATACAGTTTGACCAGAGCTGGTAAACCAGAGAGCTGCACCAGTAAGACACCTGTTCTTGTCCCTCTTTCATACTTAAGTCTCTCAACACTTGGCACAAAGCCACTCCCCTCAGTACTGCAGGAAACTCGTTTTACAAGTTATTTGGTTACCTCTTTAGTGCTTGTGCCGCAAAAAAATAGCACTCAATACACACTGCAAAGTGGTAAGTGTTAGGAAGGATATCCAACTGTAGGAACCTTACCAAAGCAGCAGACAGAAAACTGATGTTGCCCTAAGGCTCGTCATATCCTGTAAAACTATCCAACTCATGCCAGCATGGAATACAGACATTAAACGATGACGATGACAACAACATCGATGACAATAACAATAATGACAATTTCAATGGAAATGTAATAAAGGCATTTTATTTATTCAAAGGTATTTTATTTATGATTACCTTAAAATATAAATATTAATAATTGAATAGGCAAGAATAATAAGTTCAAATATTTTTTATAAAATACAGAACAATGTGTTAAGAGTTGGAAAATATGTTGAATGTATGATTTAATAGTAATTTGCTCCTTCGTATATCTCTAATGCCTGAATTGATAAAATACATACAGCACAAGAACGTTGCTAAGTTTCTGTTGAGTGTCTTGATTAGACTTGAAGTAAAAATATCTTTGCAGATTAAAAGCTTTATGAATAGCAACTGACTTTAATCAGTTGGCCCAAGACATTATATCTATGGTGATCTCCTGATATTATTTCATAAACTCTCCTCAGTAATTACTTTTAAAACTAACAGGATATTTTGAAAATTGCTTTCTTTTTTATAAAATGGCATTATTCTAAGGCCTCAGGTCAGTCCTGATTGAGTAAACCTACAATCAAAGAAGTTCCAGCCGTGACCATCATGTTATTTTTTTAGAGTGTATTTAATACTACCTTCTCTAACATGTCCTTCTTTATTTCAAATAGTAGGACAAGAAATTTGAAAGAGATTTGGCTGCTATATCTAGCAGGTTGATTAACCATGTAGAGGCTCCTTTTTTGGGGTACATTTTCTAAATGTTTGTTTGACTTTTATGGGGTTTAGACACAGACACAAAGATACACACACACATGTATATAAATGACGGGCTTCTTTCAGTTTCCGCCTACCAAATCCACTCACAAGGCTTAAGTCAGCCCGAGGCTATGGTAGAAGATATTTACCCAAGGTACCACACAGGCAGACTGAACCCAGAACCATGTGTGTGGGAAACAAGCTTCTTACCACACAGCCATGCCTGTAGCTTTCATACAGTTTCTGCTTATTTAATTCACTCACAAGGCATTGATGGGCCTAGGGCTATAGTAAAAAACACTTACCCAAGGTGCTACATAGTGAGACTAAACCCCAAACCCCATGGTTGTAAGGTAAGTCTCTTAATCACCCAACAATACCTATACTGGTTGTTTTCATTTGCTTTTTTTTTTATATAATTTTTTCTTAGGTTTATAACAATAAACAGTTTTATTGAAAGATCGAAATAGTTATATTGTCTTAAATATTCAGTATTTGAAGAAGATCTCATTTATGGAAATAAATATATGATATTGATCTATGACATCAACACCAAGCTTAAAATTATTGAGATGAAAAATAAAGGGTGAGGTTTCACACATCTGTTTGGTTTGCCAAATCAATAATTATGAAGATCTCATTTATTACTGTTTTTTTAATTAGAGAATTTGATTAATATTATAGTTAGATGCTTATATTGTAAACTAATTAAATTTTGTGCAAATATTAAAAAAAAAAGTGATTAATAAAAGTACATAAATATTTAAATATTTTTTTCTTAATGTTGTGGCTTAGAGACAGTGTTTTTTGTAACTACTGTGAGCCAGACAAAATAATAATCTATCTGAAAATAAATTTTTAACAAAATTCTGAACAAAAAAATATTGATGGCATAGGCTGTGCGGTAAGAAGCTAGTAAGGCAGCGAGCTGGCAGAAACGTTAGCACACCGTGCAAAATGCTTAGCGGTGTTTCGACTGCCGTTATGTTCTGAGTTCAAATTCCACCGAGGTTGATTTTGCCTTTCATCCTTTCGGGGTTGATAAATTAAGAACCAGTTACACACTAGGTTGATCTAATCGACTTAATCCCTTTGTCTGTCCTTGTTTGTCCCCTCTATGTTTAGCCCCTTGTGGGCAATAAAAAAATAAGAAGCTAGTTTCCCATCCACATTGTTCCATCCTCAGTCCCACTGCGTAGCACTTTGGGCAAGTGTCTTCTACTATAGCCTCTGGCTGACCAAAGCCTTGCGAGTGGATTTGGTAGATGGAAACTGAAAGAAGCCCGTCACATGTGTGTGTGTACTCCCACCACTGCTTGACGACCAGCAGTTTGGCAAAAGAGTCTGATAGAATAAGTACCGGGTTTTACAAAAAAATAGTACTGGGGTTGATATATTCAACTAAAATTCTTCAAGGCAGCACTCCAGCATGGCCACAGTCAAATGGCTGAAAGTAAAAGAATAAAAGGATAAGTAAACTTAGACTCTGGCAATCATATCTTCCAGCAGCAGACACTCAAATTCCCACTCACTGAATAAATAAACTTGAACACAGAATTGTAATGAAGTTGCTCTTTGGGAGAAAAATGGATAAATATGTTAAAGAGGAACAAGTATGGCTTTGTGATTAAGAAGCTTGCTTGGAAGCCAGGTGGTTTCAGGTTCAGTGCCACTGTGTGGCACCTTGGACAAGTGTCTTCTGCTATAGCCTTGGGCCAACCAAAGCCTTGTGAGTGGATTTGGTAGATGGAAACTGAAAGAAGCCCAGCATTTGTGTGTGTGTGTGTGTGAGTGTATGTTTGTATAAATAGGTAAATATATATATGTTTATGTATATGTACACACACACACACACACACACACACACACACACACACACACACACACACACATATATATATATATATATATACATACACATATATCTGGGTCCAGTCCCACTGCGTGGCACCTTGGCAAGTGTCTTCTACGATAGCCTTGGGCCAACCAGAGCCTTGTGAGTGGATTTGGTAGATGGAAACTGAAAGAAGCCCGTCATGTATATATATGTAAATGTATGTATGTGTATGTGTATGTGTGTCTTTGTATTTGTGTTTCTCTTCCTGCCACTTTGTAACCAGTGTTAGTTTGTTTACATCCCCATAACATAATGGTTCAACGAAGGACCATTAGAATAAGTCCTGGGTCGATTCGAACAACTAAAATCCTTCAAGGTGGTGCCCCAGCATGGCCACAGTTTAATGGCTGCAACAAGTAAAAGATAAAAAAAAATAATAAGGAGAATAAGTCTTACATGTTGGCTGATAAATTACATATTTCATTGTTTTGCATTTGACAATCCAGGATGTGATCAATAGGTCAGATATCAATATCTGATCAAAAACTTACATTATTTTTTACTGCAGCATTCAATGCCTCTCTCTGCCATAATTTATAAAACACTTCAAATGGAAAAATTGATTCTCTGGATTCAAATAAGCTCACTGTTTTTTTCTGAAGCTGGTGAAGTGTGCATGTTATCTGTGTGTGTGTGTGGGTGTGTGTATGTGTGTGTGTGTGTGTGTGTGTGTGTGTGATATAATATTATACATACAATGTGTGTGTGTGTGTGTGTATGTTTGACTACATTGAATACTTTATCATATCTTGTCTGTTTATCTAAAAATAAACATTGTTTTCTTCATTCCCCCCCCCCAACTGTTACTGATTTCAATTATCAGATTGCAGCCATGCTAGATTACCCCACCTTCAAGAATTTGGTCAATCATATCAACCCCAGTATTTATTTCTGTTTGGTACTCATCTCTCTGACCTTGACTATGTTAATGAGCTTGTCCCGACAAATAGAGATATGCTCACCACACAACTTCCTTTGGAAATAGGAACAGGAAAAGAACAGCAACATTATCCGACTAGATTTGCTGGAAGAAGGAAATTTTGGGCTGTAAAATTAAATAAAGAATCTGGGAACAAGATAGACCCTACATTTATTGTACAGGAAGATTGTAGTTACACACAGCAGAAAAATAATAATAATGAACGGCATAAATATGTAAAAATATGATTAGATTTTTTTGGCCACCAGCCAAGAAACGTATATAAAAAAAAATGAATGTTTCTGAAGAACTTTTTTTCATGATAATTAAGATTTTAACTGAATAATTACATATATAACATGTATGTATATGATACAAATATAATAGAAAACCACATTAAAATCCAAATCCAAAACTGAAGAAAACAAAAACATGAGCAAAAAAAGAAAAAGAAAAAGAAGAAATAAATAAAAGACATCAATTCAACACTACGTGGATCATCAACTGGTCACACACCACAAGGTTCAGCTGATCCTACTGAAGCAAACCAATGTGGTTGTGATATTACCACAGGTGATGACAAGGCTAAAGGTGTTGGAACAACCAAGCATCCTTATGGGCATCACCTGACACCTTTGTAAGATGAGCCACCAACAATGACAAGAACTTCACTGTTAGTACCCAGCCTCTCCAAATGTCTCCAACATCACAGGCTGGAAGAAATGTTTCACTGACAAGTTCTGATACTCAATGATTTTGTTCCTTTCAGCTACAGAAGCAATGACCCTCCCACTTGCCGTGGCATCCAAGAAGTGGAAGGGAGAAAAGGAACCCATTTTAGTCAGGCAGACCCTACAAAAACTCTTGCATTTTCACATAACTATATACTTCAGTTGTAGAACTATATACTGTCCAGCCCACACTATCTGTTTGATAACTTCCATCTCAATCACAACATTTTAAATAACATGTCTAAAGTTCACTTTAGGGCATATAACTCTTTCCAGATGTATTTGCTTTATGAGTAGGTGAAGGGAAATAATCCCAACAAACTGTTAATTATATCCCCTACATTACAATATATTGTGCAAGGGAGGAGGTAGCCATTCATTGCATGGAGTCTAGAAATTGAATCAAAAATGAAACACAGTAATCATGAATATCATTTTGCTATCCATCTGGTGAAAATTTGTGTAGCAACTGTAATCATCCTGATAACTGAATTAAATAATACAATATGATATTATAATATGATATAATAGTATTACATTACATTCACTAGCATAGCTGGGGGAGGGAGCGGTAGGGGTTGTCTGCCCCCCCCCCCCCGGTCAGCACTTTTAAGGTGGGGAGGGGGGCACTTTTGGGTCTGCAAGAGGCAATATGTGTTTTTTATAGGGTGGAAAACAGAAGAGTCACTTTGGGCAGCACACACTCTCGCTATGCTAGTGATTACATTATATTATATATATGTGTGTGTACATATTATGTGTGTGTGTGTGTCCTGTCACACAATTAAACAAATCTGTGTAAAATCCTATACAGATCTACTTGTCCAAGCAACTTTATGATTGCACTCTTATTATTTGTAAAAGTAATACATCCACAATCACCCATATACAGAAATAAACATGTAAATATAACATGCTTATCAATAGTTAAATGCTGGGATATTTTAAGTTATGCAATGCAATATATTATCAATTATTTCATAACTATAGGTGTACATACCTACATACCAAGGATGTGCTGCTTGGGTAGGCCAGGTAGGCAGTGTATACCTTGAATGAAATAGATCGATGGTATTCGCCCTCACAGTGTGTATCTGAATGAAGCAAAAAGAATAATACATCGACACTCTCTTGTTCCTGGTTATTTTTGTGTGTAGCTTAACAAAGCTATACTCATCATCATCATCATCATCATCATCGTTTAATGTCCGTTTTCCATGCTGGCATGCATTGGACGGTTTGACTGGGGACTGGCAAGCCAGGAGGCTGCACCAGGCTCCAATCAAAACATGAACATAATTTTTTTTTAAATTCATAAAACTGAATGTTGATATATTAATTATTACAATTAAACTGAATATTTGACATTTTAAATAAAAAATATATCATTGATCTTTTTGTTCTTTACAGTTATTTATAATTCCGATACATCTTCACCGCTGTTTTCCTTCTTTTTCAACTGACTAACCTTGTATCACCTTTACAGCAAGACACCTGTTCCTACCCTTCTATCATACTTAAACCTTTCAGCCCCTGGCATAAAGCCTGTCCCCTCAATACTACTCCCCACTCAGCTGAGGGTGTCTTTGTCTTGCAAATTTCTTGGCAACCTCACTGGTGATCATGTAACGCTAAAACAACCCGGTACACTCTGAAAAATGGTTGGCATTAGGAAGGGCATCCAGCTGTAGAAACCATACCAAAGCAGGCAGTAAAGTTTGATGCAGTCCTCTGACTCTCCAGCTCCTGTCAAACCATCCAACCCATGCCAGCATGGAAATCAGACGCTAAATAGTGATGATGATGATGATGATGATGAATGATATAGTCATGATTCTTTAATTTATTTGCATTCTCACCTTGTACATGTTATAGCTTTGTGGTAATAACTCTTATATATCATAGCCTTGACGACTACTTAATGTTACCACATTTCTGGCTGACAGAACATTTATTTCTGCAAAGTAGTTTTGCATTTAAATTTTAACCTACTTTAAATTATGTTGATTTTTGTATTTTATTTCGTTTTTTTTTAATGTGGTTTGCAAGATTCTTGATCTGAATTCGTGTGTTGAAGCATATTTTATTGTGTCTGGGGAGAGTCATTCTCTTTTAGTGCCTCATTAATTTAACGCACTCACTGGTCTGATTTCCACTCATTTACTTATTATTTTTGCATTTTGTTTCTTATTAAAATTAACATTTTCCTAATATGCCATATTTTTTGGTCTACAATATTAAGTAAGTTTAATTTATAATTATTTCAATTATTTTATCAATAAATTTTTCATATAATCTTTTTTTGTTTGTTTCAGGCAAGAGCAGTGGACTAGCCATGTCTGCTGGTTCTTGGGAGGACTCATCAAATTTGACTCATGACAGAGATGAAACGAGTAATCTTGAGCTGGTTAAGAAACGTCCTCCACCTCGACCATCAGGGCCACCTCCTCGATCTGCTCCTCCAAGACCTGCACCAATCAACTTAAAAGCTACTTCTCGGTCAACTTCTCCTTCTGCTCAACCAACAACAACTGCTTCAGCAAGTGCATCTCCATCAGTTGGACATCATATAACTTCTGCTAATAAAAAGGCCCATAAAATTATAAGTTCTTTGAAACATAAAGCTGGTCTAAAATCGCCAAAGCACTTCATTAAAGATAAGAAGAAGAACAAATCCCCAATACCCTCTCCTTCGAAAGAATTTGTTGATCCAACATTCAGTGATAAAACTGAACGCTCTGAAGAATGGCTGGCCTTACAGCAAATGCTAGAGCGAACCAAAGAAACAGTCATAAAGACACAACAGAATTTGAATAGATTAGCATCAAAAGACGAGGGTGATAATCTTGGAGAAGACGACGAAGCTTCAGCTTCTGATAGTTCTTGGGCTGGTTTGAGAGCTAAGCAAGGAGAATCAGAAGAAATCGATGAAGAAATATCAAATATTCCATACTCCAAAACTTCAAGCTATTATCCCGAAGACTCTACTGAAGAATTAAATGATATTAGTACAAAACAAAAATCTGAAACAAGTGGTAGTGTTCAAGACTTATTAGGGCTTGGGTTGGGAGATTTTGAATCCCCACCTGAACCGGATGATTGGCTCTCCAGCCATAAATCTCAATTTGAAAAAGACTTTTTAGCAGCAGAAGAAGAAAATTTAACTTTATCCAACAAGAGTGTTACTGATGAATTAGTTGATAGCTTTTTAGGACTAGACCCTTCAACTAGCCTAAAACCTTCCCCAGCTATAAGTCCTGCACTTTCTCCCGTCACCCAACTTGCCCCAGAATCTGAAGGAGACCCATTTGTTGTTCCAAAAATTATCGATCCGTTTGATGTTTCTTCAATTGTTATTAAATCCAAATCAGAATCTGACCCCTTTACTGTTAAATCAGCAGTTGCAACTCCATCTGATCCGTTTGTTGTGACGCATGATCCTTTCGTTACATCTGTTGAGAGTGGTATTAAGTCCACTGATCCATTTGCCGTAAAAACAACATCGCCTTCAACAGATCCTTTTGTAGTTTCTAGTGATCCAGTAACTACAACACAGTCCTATAATGTTTTAGAAGATCCATTTTCTGTTAAACCAAGTGTATCTAAAACAATTCCAGATTCACTTTCTCCAAAACCCCAAACAGAAATATCCTCATCTGATCCTTTTATTGTTTCTCCTGCATGTACAGAATCATTATTTCTGGGATCAACTTTGGGTAGTTCCACATCAGATACATTAGCTGTTTCACCTGGATTGCCAAGATCTGGTTCTGAATTATTTGCTGACACTTCTGATTTGACACCATCTAATATTGACCCTTTCACCCCAACTAAGGATATTTTTAGCTCAACAGTTGACCCGTTCACTTCAGCTGCAGAGCTCACAAGTTCAACAAGCGATCCTTTTGCATCAACTACAGAGGTCACTAGCTCAACAGCTGATCCCTTCTCTTCAACTGCAGAAGTCACAAGTGCAACAGTTGATCCCTTCTCTTCAACTGCAGAGGTCACAAGTGCAACAGTTGATCCCTTCTCTTCAACTGCAGAGGTCACAAGTTCAACAGCTGATCTTTTTGCACCAACTACAGAACTCAGCAGTTTAACAGGTGATCCCTTCACTTCAACTGCAGAGGTCACAAGTTCAACAGCTGATCTTTTTGCACCAACTACAGAACTTAGCAGTTTAACAGGTGATCCCTTCACTTCGACTACAGAGCTCACGAGTTCAAAAGTCGATCCTTTTGCATCACCTGCAGATTTCACTACTTCAAATACTGATCTATTTGGTGAAAACAAAGATGCATTTGAAATAAATTCGAATATACAAGAAACGAGGACCACTGATTTTGTCTCAGAAAAGACTGAAGAAGTAAATCAGCTTGAAGACTTTTTCATTGAAAAAACTAAAGATACTGGAGATAATATTTTCATGAATAATATTACGAAAGATAAAGAATTAGGAACTTCAGGTGTTGATCCGTTTGCTTCCTCAGAAGCATCCGTATTTACTCAACCAAATTTAGAACTTCCTGATTTTGCCTGCTTCTCAGAATCCGAAGGATTCATTGATCCAGCTGGATCAACAGACACTAGTCTCGTTCCAGATAAAACAGACAAGCTGGCCTCCACACCAGAACCTTATTCAACTATTTCTGAACCACTTGATTTTGCTTCAATCGCTTTAGCAATTAAAGCAGTTGAGAAAATTGCAGTAAGTTCTGATCAAAGTAAACCAACGTCTAGTCCATTCACAACAATATCTGAACCATTAGAGTTTCATACCGATGATACTTCTTATAAATTAGATAAAAAAACTACAGACTCTTTAGAAGATAGTCCTTTTTGTACTACATCAGAACCAGTTGATATAGGATCAGTTTCTTTTGTAAAACAGGAGGATTTGCAAATTGCTGATCAAGTAGTTGATAACCCCTTTTCTTCACAAACTGATCCTTTTACTACTATTTCAGAACCAGTAGATGTTCATGTAGAATCATCTGAAACTTCTTTTGGCTGGAATGCCTTTTCTGATCAATTTAGCTCTACTTCAGATAGTGATTTGAACACTAAAATTTCTGCTAATGATCAATCTAGTTTTGCGTTTTCTGAATTAAGTGTCACTCAAGCAGCTCCTGCTATTCAACCATTTTCCAGTTCACCATTTGAAACTGACTGGCCGAGTTCAGTCTCAGACTCAGCAGTTAAAACTGACATAGCTTTCCCAGGGGTAGGAAGTGATTTTAGTTCTGCAAATATGTCTGTGCCAACATCTGAAGATGCATTTCCAATGGCAACTGATGCGACTGGTGATATGTTTGCTGCACAACCAACAGACATAACTATGACAACAATACCAACAACAACATCAACAACAACAAAAGACAGTTCACTGCTGACAATGGAAGTAACAGATTTAGCCGCAAGTAGCGCAGAAACTGATACATCCCTGACGAAGACTAGTGCTGATTTCTTAATCAGTGATGAAGCTTTCTCAACAACATTTGGTAGTCCAGTTTCTTCAAACACGACCACTGAAATCCTTGCCCCAGATATATCACATCCTACAAATGCAAATAAACCTTTTTCACTCATTGATGACAGTTTTGCATCGGCATCACCAATGCTTGACTCTTCAGGAGAAAATTTGCATTCTTTAACAGATCCATTTGCTGAGGAAGTAAAATCAACTTGTTTCTCAGATTCTGGTTTCCCTACAACAAACTCAGCTTTCCCTATGCTGGAACCGTCTGCTGTACCTACAACGGCACCTTTCTCGGAGTCTTCATTTTCTATCTTGGCTCCACAAACAACTCCTGTTCCAAGTTCCTTTTCAGCAATGGATTCACAAGAAGTCCCTGATATTTCCAAATCAGAAATCAGTCAGATTAATCCTTTTGACAACATTGATCCGGAAACTTCTATCCACGTAAATGTTAAAAATCCATTTTCAATGTTTGAAACTATTGAAGATGATTCACCTTTTGGGCAGTCTGTTGATAATAAAGCTAATAATATGGGTGCATTAATACAACCAGAAATATCTGAGGATATTGCTTCTAAATTAAATGCTTTCCTACAGCCTGATATTACTCCTGATCCTGCTCCTGTAGCCAGTAGCCCTAACATTACTAGTTCATCTGGAGAGGGTGCAGATTCAAACATTAACTTATTTACAGAATCAAGTGTCAATCCGTTTGTAGATCAAAATGATACTCCAGCTGTTGCCACTGCCGAATTTTTTGATGAAGATTTCTTCAATACAAAAACTGCTGAGAAAATTGCTGAAGGGGATTCAGCGAAGAATGCTTGGGGGGCAATGGAAACTTTTGATAAAGACTCGACTTTTAATCCTTTCCAAAATGATAACTTTGATGCTGAAAATATCCCCCAAAATATATTAGATGACATGGACAGTCAAGAACTGACAAATGAGCAGAAGAACCCATTTTTGTCTAGTGATTTTAATGCAACTGCTATGATTGGAGAGACAACTATTAATCCATTTTTGAGTCAGGTAGAAGAACTTGAAAAAGCACAGAGTTCATTGTCAGACAATCTCAGTATTTTCCTAGGTAAAGGGGAAGATTTGCCAATTGATCCAACTGACTTGCCTATAGATGTTTTTGACCCTTTCAAAACCATTGAGCCTGATGATATTCCAGAAACATCAGGTGCCATGGCCGCCACACATACAGCAGCTGTCGATTCAAGTGATGATGACAAAGAATCACCAGATATGGATGATAATAAAGATGCTTTTAAACTGACCATACGAATGAGGGAACCAGTTGAATCGGGGCCATCAGTTGCTCTACCGCCTCCTCCCAAAGTGCCCAAATCTCCACAAATGGCACCACGTATAAACCCATTTGATCGAGATTCTCCACCGGAAGAAAACTTTGCAAAATTCGAAGTGATGGAAACTGAAGAAAAAGTAAAGGAACCAAGAACTGAGACTCAGATGAGTGTTTCTACGACAGAGAGTAGCACACCTGAAGAGGAAGAAAAACATCTTGAACCCCTTGAGAGTTTTAACCCCAAAATGGAAGAGGACGGATGGACATTAATGCTTCGACAGCCAACGAAGAAGAAGCTGACTGGTAATCGTTTCTGGAAGACAATTTATGTGAGATTGGTCCAACAAAATGATGGACCTGTTTTGAAACTTTACAATAGCAAAGATGATAAAGATTCATTTCAAGAGCTCCCCCTTCAGCCTTGTTACTCTTTGTCTGAAATAGCCCTACAACATTATGATCAATATGGAAAGATACACACATTGAAAATTCAGTATGTTTTCTATCGTGAAAGAGTTGGAATTCGAACAGAAAAGATTACACCAACTTTTGTGAAAAACATGAAACCAAAAGCTAACATGATTTTAGATCATGCTCCACAGATCTCAGAGCTTCTTAAATTTGGTTCACTAAGTGAACAGACAATTATCACCTTTGTACAAGAGGTGGAAGATGCATTAATGGCAATTGTTGCTCACAGAGAAAAAACATTATCATATCAAAAAGACGAAGTTATTGTTGATGTAATCGATGAATACAAAGCACATATTAACACGGGAGGCCATATTGTCGCCCAGAAAGCCAGAGTAAGAATTTTTTGTTTATCTTTTGTAACAGGTATGCCATTTGTAGAACTAGGAGTTAATGACAAACGGCGCAAAGGGAGAGAAGTTGTTGGTCGACATGATATCATACCTATCAAAACAGAAGAGTGGATCAAGCCGGAGAACATTCAGTTTCATTGTTCTGCGAAGCCAGAAGAATACGAAAAGGATGGGACCATTAAATTTCATCCACTGGATGCATGTCATTTTGAACTAATGAGGTTCCGTATTCGACTGAGAGATAATAAAGAGTTGCCTTTGATAGTAAGAGTATTTCGAAGTATCAAAGAAAGACATGTTGAATACCGGTGTGATGTTGTGTGTACCGGTTACCATGCGTATAGTAAAAAACATGGACAATTTCCATGTGAAGACATTGAAATAAGATTTCCAATTCCTGATTGCTGGATCTATTTATTTCGTTATGAAAAGCGATTTGGCTATGGATCCTTTAAATCTGCCACCAGAAAACCAGGGAAAATCAAAGGGCTAGAAAGGTTGACAATGATGACACAAAGTGGCACTAATCCAGCTCTTCTGGAAGCATCTGTAGGCACAGCAAAATATGAAAATGTTTATCATGCAATTGTATGGCGGATTAGTAGATTACCAGAAAGAAATCAAGGTTAGTTTGATTTTTCAACGAATTTTAATATAGCTCTCTTTAATTTTTATTTCAGCATTAATTTCCTTTTATCTAACTCCAAAAATTGTAATTTCCTCGACTGTGATTGCACACAATATGATATATTCTAAAATACTTCACCATTTTTCCTATTTTATGTCTATAACCAGCATTTTATGATTTGATAGGGAAATATATATAGGATTATATATTAATCTTTATGGTTGTGTTGAATCAAATATTTATTCCTCTTAAACAATAAAGTAACAAATGAAAGCTTCTGTTTATCAATTTAGTTTCACAGTAACTTTCTCTTTACAGAAGGGAAGCTTGAAAGCTGATTGTTAAATGAGTTCACGTTTAACTTCATTTCAACCTTTATTACTTCAATTTTATGTCAGCTTAATATCTTGAAAAGATGTGTTGAGTAAAGTTTTACATGCAGGACAAAATTGTTAGATGATATGACTTAATGATGGAGAAAAACAGATTTTATTTGTCTGAAATGAAGCACTAGCAATGAAACAAAACAAAACAAAACAAAAATTTATTGTTCACACGGCTGATAATAAAAATAACATCAAAGCAGATGATGATGATGATGACGACATTGATGACCACCACCATGCCATGGAATATAGGTGTTCTCAAAAGCCACTATCAAAATCCATGCTCTTAGCATCTTCCTTGTACTATCTTTCTTGTTTGAAATTATATTTCAGTGCTCAAAGTTATACCAGGGTAAAAGTACCATAACCTGAAAATATTAATCTATTCAAAACATTTCCAACAGTCATAAAAATTACAGATAGAGAAATTATAGATAGAGAAAGCTATTTTTGGTTTATATAAAGTTTTATTTTTGTTTTATGAAAACGCTCACTATATTTCTGAAACTATTCTCATCTTTATCTGTTTCCTTTGCTAAGATGCAATGCTTAAATATAGACTTCTGTGAGGAGTACCATTCCCACACAACTGGTTTAAATTCAATCATTTCCTGCTTAAATGAGATTTATTTTTGTTTTTATCAAAAGTATCTTGGTTCTTCTCAAAATTCTTTACATCAAAGGCATTCTTCAGTTACCAAGGATTAAGTTATATAAGTCTATAAGCGTTCATATCAGTTTGAACAGCTTAACCTCACAACTTTATCTCTGTTATGCTATTTTGCTTTTTACATTTTCAGCAATACCATTTTGATTCTGTTTATCACTGTTATATAACAACCAGACTTCCCTTTGAAGTTTCAATAAGAACTTATATATACATTTTCCATCATGTGGTGTTCAAGACATTTGGTGGGGTCGGACCACTGACTGCAAGATCCCTGTCTTCACCAGCAGCTTGCCTAGCAGAGGTAACTGGTGAAGCTCATGAGGGCGCTTGGCTGTTCTAGCACATCATCCTCACCATCACCCACGGCAACGCTGCAAGGGTGCTGGCATGCCTCAAAAGTCATTAGAGAAGTTTCCCAGCACCCCAAAATTGTCAACCTAAGGTGTTGGATTGTTTTTGTTTTTTTCTGTTTTTCTTTTTTTTTTTCTCATCTCACTCTTGTGTGTATAGTTGAGTTTTATACAGCTGTTATAAAAATAACCAGTTTTCACCTCGCTAAAAATAATAATACTAGAACGTCTGAATTTTTTAAAATAACAGGTTCAGGTCATTTCCCCCCCTTTTGTAATTTACTATTACTTTTGGTCAGTTAGAAGACAAAAATTGTAGAATGTTTGATGGAAAGTATACAATTTAGTTTCATCGCTCCATATTCTGAGACGAAATCCCCAGAATTGGCTTCATCTATTATCCATCCAGAGTTTAAAAAAACTAAATACATATAATGTCCTGGAGTTGATGTAATCAGAAATACCACTTTTTGGCAAAAATTAACTTCTGTCCCTTATCCAACATTTTGTTTTTATATTTTGAAATTTTTATATTCTTAACCTTTTTGTCACAAAATCTCTACTGAAATACATTGCCTTTGTTTTAATTTTGAAAGTAATAAAGAATTTAATAAAATAACCTTGTCATTATTAAGCTGGTGTTTGGAACAAATTTACATGAATTTTTTTATGATAGGTTTTAATTTAAATTGTTTTAAATCATGAAATTTGTATCATAGGACCAAGGGGCAGCCTTAGTTGTTATTTTGGTATCAAACAGGTTAAATCTTCTGCTAATTGTTTTATGATTCTTAAGGCAGCTTCTCATTAGATTTTTTATTCGTTTTCTTTTGTAACTCAATATTCTAAATGGTTACTCAAGATCTGTTTTATGGTTGATAGCTTCCTGACTTTATTGGAAATGATCCCCACACCCCCCAAAAAAATGTAATGATAAAAGTAAGCATCACAAGAAAAATTTCCTGACCATTCAATCACAAATTTCTTTACTGAAAAAGGTGAGGGAGTGGGGTGGTGGATTAACTAACTTTTGGTATATTTTATTTTTTAGAGTTGAGAAAAATAAATTACTTTTAAATCATGGAAAACCTATCTTGAAAATAAACTTTATGGTGATTCCTACTTCTATATTCAAATGACATCGGAATCAAACTTCTCTCATCACTGCAGAGGGATTGGTGAAGT
>NC_142938.1:7501634-7539134 GCF_046866305.1 Octopus bimaculoides
TTCATACTTGCCTTTGTTGAACAGCTGACAGAAAATTTGTTTATTCATGAATTAAGGAAGTTATGCTATGGTTCTCGTTAAGTAAAAGAAATAATCAGTTATTTCATAATGACATAATTATTTATCCCCAAAAAATAAATAAAAATGTTTATAATTATATAATTTTAGTGAAAAGTAAAGTGTGCATAATTATAAATTAAAAGTGTTTTTAGAATAATTCAATTGACCAATCAATCAAACAAACAAACAACCAACCAACTTACTAACCAACCAATCAACCAATTGCTTTTGAATATAGAGAAATAATAATTGTTCACTTGGAACCAATGAAAGAATGGTCGAAATTACTCTGGAGAAGGTGAAGTGGTGAAAGTAATTTAATTTTTGCAAATAAATATAAACTCTTCAAAATCAGACAAAAACGAAAACTTTTATAACAATAAACTTTCTTTGGTATTAATCTTACTACTAAAACTATTCTAAGATGTTCAACTTCAATTGAAGGCAATTGAAATTAAGGCCTTGAAGGGATTTATGATTGCATATACATATAACTACATACATACATACATGCACACACACACACACAAACATATATATTATATGCAAATATATATATATATGTATACACGCATGTGTATATATTTACATATATATATATATATATATATATATATATATATATATATATATATATATATACATATATATACAAATATATACATACATATAAATATATACATATATATATGTATGTATATATATATATGAATGTATGTATATATATGTGTGTATATATATATATATGTATGTATGTATGATATATACATACATACATTCATACATACACACATACATACATACATACATACATACATACATACATATATATATATATATATATATATATATATATATATATATATATATATATATATATATATATATATATATATATATATATATATATATATATAAAGGATTCAAAGCAGGAAAAATGTCAACTGTTTTTTTAGACTGCTCCCTTCATTAAAAGCTTTTGCATTTAACAAACTTATTATCATAAATTGCATTGTAAACGCTCTCTCTCTCTCTCTCTCTCTCCTAGTTGAAGTGATTTTATTCAACAAAAAATATACACCCAATTATGATATATAAAGCTTTTGATTAAAGTAATGAAATACAGGATATTGTATAGAGAATTTCAAGGTACCCTAGCAAAAATATCTTAATTATAGTTTTCTGTATGAAATAATACCTTGAAAATATATTTCTCTGAAAATTGTTTTGTTATTTCTCAAAGAAAAAAAGAAAAAATCTACAAATCAGGAAAGAGATATTATTTTTTAATCTGAGAAAATAATCTGAATTATGTTTAGAAAGAAACAGTCATGCTTCTGTGTATGTGTGTGTATACATGAGTGTAAATGTGTGTGTATGAACGAGTGCATGTGTGCATGCATGTGTATGAGTGTACGTGCAAGCAATGTGCGCGAATGTGCTTGACAGATGAAAAAAAAAAAGGTTGAAGTTGCAGCCTCAACTGATAAAAGATATAAGATAGATTTTCAGGTATATCATAATTAGATATCAAATATCAAAAGCTCTTGGTTTCACAGAAAAAAAAAGCAAAAATAAAAAAGACAAAACAAAACAAAAAAAAATGACATTGAAATATAGACATTGAAATTTTATGTTTGTGATCTTTACTTCGTTCATTTGAGATCATCTAATGTTAGTAAAAAAAAAAATAAATAAATAAAAATAAAAATCTTAATGGAGCTATATAAGTTTGAGTGAAAAAGATGAAGAAAAGAAAACATGAATCTCAACTATTTATTAATACTTGTGAGCATTCCAAGGTGAAATAAAAATTATTTCTTTGCATTTTAATTCTTTTCTCCTTTTTTTAAAAAATAAATTTTGTTGAGATTTAAAAGAAATGAAAAAAAAAATAATAATAAACGAAAATTGTTGGTATTTGAAATTTGTTATATATTTACATTATTAGTTTCTGGAAAATAAAAAAAAAAATACATGAAACAATTGAAACTGTGTAAGAGTTTTGATTCCACAAAATGGCTTCTTTTTTAAAATGCATACTTGTCTTTCTTAAATGGTGATTGGACCAATCTATTGGCATTTCATTCTTGTGTCCGAAACAACAGAATAACTGATCTCTCCCAAAATGTCTGTCGATATTCAGATCTGTTTACCTACCTACCTATCCATCTATCTATCTATCTATTTACCTGTGTGTCTGTCTGCCTCTCTCTCTCTCTAAGGAGTAATTAACAGTCGACAACTGAGGAGGGGTTAGACTTCTTATGGTATTTTGTCCAGTACTTGTCTCTCATTATGTGTTTACTTATTTTTCACTCATTGGCGATGTCATGCTCTTATTGTATATTTTTTGGTGCTTTGTCTTGCACTTATGTCTCATGTGTTCATGTATTTTTCACTTGTTGGAAATGTCCTGTACTTGATGTATTTTATATTTATATATATATGTATGTATGTATGTATGTAAGCTATGGACACACAAGAGGTGCAGTGGAATAATAGGAAGATTAGAGAAAGTAATTTTCATATGTCGAAGATGCACAGGAGCCATAAAAACTACAGTTACTCAAGAATTTGATTTTCTCAAATGCCCTGGAGGCGCTTTAGAGGTAGTGGACAATTTCTGCTACCTAGGGGACCAAATTAGTTGTAGGGGAGTATGTATGGAGAGTGTAATGGCTAAAATAAGAATAGAATGGAGGAAATTCAGAGAGCTTTTACCTCTGTTGGCAACCGAAAGTTTCTCTCTCTGAATGAAAGGAAGATTTTATGATGCATGTATGCAAACAGCAATTCTACATGGTAGTGAGACATGGACCCTGAATCCAGGGACATACGAAGGCTTTAGAGGAATGAGACTAGAATTTTCCACATGGTGTGTGATGTTAGTGTACATGTGCAATAGAATGCTAGTGTAGTGAGAGAGAAGTTAGGCATAAGGATATAAGAGGAATTAGATGCAGTGTGCAAGAGATAAGACTGCACTGGTTTGGTAATGTGATGCAGGTGGATGCTGACAGCTCCATAAAGAAATGTCAACCTCTAAAAGTGGATGTCACTTGCACTGGAAACATTCCCAAAGACCATCGCATTTTGGGAGAACTTGTTTTCACATGTGGAACATTACATGGATTGTAGGCAAGCCACATGTTGATCTGGGTGTTATGCAACTGGTCCTGACAGAAGTTCTTTTCATTTGAGAAGAACTAGATCATCCCTTGCTCAGCAGGATGCCTCGTCTTGTTCACAAGCTTCTTTGCTTTCCTCAAGCAGTTCTCTTTGTCCATTGCACTTCTTCTACAAATGATAATGAAGGTCTTCATTCAGGGTCAGTTCCATGGTGATGATTCCAACACTCATCTCTTTCAGCAGAGCCCAGATTCCCTTGCTTGGATCTTCCATCACCTTGTCCTGCAGTGAATTCCAGTATGTGGATACAAGTTAGAATGCCTGCTGTGTCTCTTCCTGCTGGCCATGTCTTTGATGGCTCCGTTGCAGCAATCCATGTCACGCCTTACAGTGCTGATGTTTGCATTCTGATACCTGGTGTGAATCCTCAAGATACAGCTAAATCTTCTCCAATATTCAGAAGGCTTCCAGTCCTCCATGCCAACTAAAATTTTCTCAACTACAACTTTAATCTTTATGCTCCCCAATGCCATCGACTGTCCACCAATTGAATCAAGCTGTTCCTGAAAAAAAGGCGACATCAAAAATCGTCAAATTTAGCCCAAACACCTAAACACACACACATGCACATCATTAGTAAATCATAAATCTAAAAGTATATTCTAAGTTATAGACCAGCCATTAGAGTCTGATGAGACGTGTGTAAAGCTAAACACTTTATGGATGTGAAACCCTATGAACCAGCAATAACTAACATTCTCTAAATATATATATATTCTTTTATTCTTTTACTTGTTTCAGTCATTTGACTGTGGCCATGCTGGTGCCCTGCCTTTAGTTGAGCAAATCAACCCCAGGACTTATTCTTTGTAAGCCTAGTACTTATTCTATCGGTCACATTTGCCAAACCGCTAAGTTACGGGGACGTAAACACACCAGCATCAGTTGTCATGCGATGTTGGGGGGACAAACACAGACACACAAACATATACACACACATACATATATATATATATATATATATATATACAATGGGCTTCTTTCAGTTTCTGTCTACCAAATCCACTCACAAGGCTTTTGGTCGACCCGAGGCTCTATATATATATATATACAAACACACGCACACATATAACAATACATAAACACACATATATGTGTGTACACACATATGCACACACACACACACATCAGCAGCCACAGGATCATTTAATGTCCCTTTTCCATACTGGCATGGATTGGACAGTTCAACAGGAACATGATGAAGCAAAAAGACTGTACCAAGCTTCATAGTCTGTTTTGACATGGCCTCTACAGCTAGATGCTCTTCTAAATGTCAACCTCTGTACAGAAAGTACTGAGTACTTTTTACACTGCACCAACATCAGTGAAGTTACCAGGTAACTGGCAAACTCAGACAAGGTTGTTGTACTGAGAGGGAAGTGGGTTTGTGCCAAGTGATGACAGGTAAAACAATGATACAGGAACAAGAGTGTTGCAGTACGAGAGATACATGGTTAGTTCAGGTGGAAAAGAGAAATGGTGATGAAGATGGATCTGAGAGCATAACTCAAATTACAGGAAAGTAATTATAACAGAAGTGGTACAGAGGATCGAATGTGTGTGTATGTGTGTGTGTGAGAGAGAGAGAGAGAGATTGTGTGTGTATTTTTAGATCATTGATCAATATATCAGAAATTCCTGATTATGGCATATAACTAGTCAGAATGATTCACTTGGATTATTGCATTTAGAAATACTGATGACTCTTCAGACATAGCTTCTGTTATGCTGAAGTATACATAGACCTTGGCAGGCTCATGCTGATAAAAACAGCCAAAATGAAACAGTGAAAAATTATAACGTTTTTCTAGAAGAAAAGAGCAGTAGCTTCTTTTGGATGGATGTTTTCCATGGTTGACCTGTGTCAGTTGTGTGTGTACACATGTATGTTGTGTTCTCTGTCATGCATAGCAGGTTGGCACTGTCGTATTCTATTAGTCCTGGATGTTGTCAAATGACTGACTATGGAAGCATCTAGAGTGGCACACCAACAGAAGGCTGCATCAATTAAGGGATCTTGATTATGATGATGATACATGTATAAAGTAAAGGTAGTTACCTTCGCGAGTCATGCTGACTCTTAAGGGCTGGCTTCCCAGTTGCCATGGCATATAAATTCCCTACCTGGACAGGACGCCAGTCTGTCACAGGATTTCTCATTTTTGCCAGCTGAATGGACAGGAGCAAAGTAAAATGAAGTGTTTTGCTTAAGAACACAACACACTGCCTGGTCCAGGAATTGAAACCACAATCTTATGATCATGAATCTAACACTTTAATCGCTAAGCCACACACTTTCACATGATACATGTATGTTGCTGCCTCGTTCAGAAATGGGCATAACTACATTGCCAAGATGATTTTGAATGTTCTACAAAGAAGAAGTTATGTCATCCTACAACAAAGGCATGGCACACATACAGAAATATGTTGGAGCAATAGTGGATCCTTTTAAAGCGAGGCTTAATAATAAAAAATCCTCATTTAGAATCAAAGAGAGGTGCAATGTTGCATTAGACAATTATATTTGGCAATCAGAAAATCTTCAATGAAAAGTTTTGCCTTGCTTCAAACAAACATTCAAAATCTGAACATTTTCATGGACTAAACATAATTATGCATGAAGAAGCACTTTTCACAAATACATCTATAGACTGTCACCAAAAAATAAGCACAGGAGAGGCTGTGTGGTAAGAAGCTTGCTTCCCAACCACGTGGTTCCGGGTTCTTTTACTACAGCCTTGGGGCGACCAAAGCCTTGTGAGTGGATTTGGTAGATGGAAACTGAAAGAAGCCTGTCATATGTCTGTGTGTGTGTGTGTATCAGTTTGTCCCCCCACCATTGCTTGACAATTGATGCATGGCTGCAGTCAAATGACTGAAACAAGTAAAAGAATAAAAGAATAATCTGCTGGGAGCTCAGTTGCTGGATTCTGTGGATTTTTGTAATAAGAAACACTGCCAGGATGTTGACAGACTGGAAGGGACCACTGCTCGAAACTTTGATGAGAATGAAATGATATTCTGTGATATACATGTGGAACATTCTCAAATGTCTTGCTCTAGATTTTGGTATCCAATAGAAAGTGAACAAATAGGATAGGAGATATTGTCAGTTCCAGCATCTTTTACCTCAAATTCTTTCATCAGGAAACTACAGAGCAACATCTTGGCATTAAAAGACATACAATTAGATAAATGCCTTTTAAAACACAGCAAGAGATATTTGTAAGTAAAATTTCAATATATATATATACTATATAACAATATGATACAAGTGGACAATGTCTGTAGGGGATATGGGTATATGAGATATTCCTTTACTCTTTTACTTGTTTCAGTCATTTGATTGCGGCCATGCTGGGGCACCACCTTTAGTCAAGCAATTCGACCCCAGGACTTATTCTTTGTAAGCCTAGTACTTATTCTATCGGTCTCTTTTGCCGAACCGCTACGTTATGGGGACGTAAACACACCAGCATCGGTTGTCAAGTGATGTTGGGGAGACAAACACAGACACAAACATATATATACATATACATATATATACATATACATATATACGATGGGCTTCTTTCAGTCGGCCCGAGGCTATAGCAGAAGAGACTTGCCCAATGTGCCACGCAGTGGGAATGAATCCAGGACCATGTGGTTGGTAAGCAAGGTACTTACCACACAGCCACTCCTGCATCTGGGAAAGTTTTCCTATTTTGTGTACATGCATAATGATCAACAAGTAAGATATGGGTTTTATTTGTGGAGTTGTGACTTATTTTGGTGATATTTATGATAAGACGACTAATCTGAATTTGCAAATATAAGGAAACGAAACTGCAGTCTGTGTGATATTTCTATTCTTATTAATCATATTTACATGTAATCATAATTATTTCTGTTTTATTCAGTTAAATAAAAATCTAGCTTGATAACTAAAATAATAAAACTTCTTACATCCATATTAAATTCAATTATACAGCCACTCTCTTTCATTATAGCGTAAGGGCAAAATTTCGAGGAGCATTCAAGTGTTTTAGCTGTGTGTATGTTGGGGATGGGTGACTTGCGAAAAAATACGGGAAGCATTGTATTAGATCTTAATAATAACGTTTCATTTTGTTTAGTAGCAGAATTATTTTGTAGATGCAACACACTCAAAATGCACAACAGTTGCAACGTATTTGATTATATCTAAAAATATCCCCAAACAAGCTGGCCGCAGTACGGTATCTTGCTAAAACAATTCCCCCGCAGCCGCAGGAAAAATTGATATCAATTACAGTTATAATCAGAAGTCGCTAGATTTTATACTAAGTCTATGATTTGCAATGTGTCAATTGCAGAGAATCATTATCTCACTTCGCTGCTTTTACCTATCGACTTGCCTGAAGTGGACTATTTTTTATGCTGAAACTATTTTAAGATTCACCGTGTAAACACGCATGCGTAATAATCGTTCAAAACAAACAAAAACCGGGAAGTTTAATGTATTTTTTAATTTCCTCCGATTATGTTTTTTTATTAATATCATCTTTTTTTAAAAACATATCTCAACTGAAGATCTTATCTAGATCCGAATAGCAAGCATAATGTACCAGTATATTGATATCAGAAAGAATAACAGACCAGTATATTCCTATCACAAACAGAGATCAAGAGGAAAACTCCTTCTTTGACGTATGCATTTCCTTATCGTTATTAACATTCTAAGTAATTGTACTTCAATACAATCAGTACAATTTAAGTAATCGTCATGTTCAGGAATTAGCGATTTCTGGCCACCGACAGTTGCTTTTATCGAATGTGATATCTAAAAACAAATTAAACAAAACAAAAACAAAAAAAAACTACCAAGGATTTCATTCAATTGTAAGTTAACTCCTTTTATTCTGAATGTAAGGTTATGTCCGTTAGGAATGTTTTTACAAACAATAAATTCATTAGAGAAAAGTGACTAATGATGTTTATGGTTAAATGGTTATTGTGCAACCCCGTTCGTCCTTGTTTCACTTTATATACAGGATTTTCAGTTCATACGATAACCACGTGCATAAATTTCACAGAAACATTCAAGATTTCTTATCATTTGTCTAAGGCCGTTCTCTCAATGTTTTCAACCCAAATAATGATTAGACGCATAAAAATAAATATATTTTATTTGCATCTGCTTTTACGTTGTCATCCTACACATTATGACAAACCCAAACAGCAAACAACCTCTTCTGGGTGTCTACATTCTTGATAAAATTCGGGATCAAGATGTTAACATGGGTCCTCTTCTTTCTACTTGGTGGTTGGAGTTTTTGGCTAATCATCGAAATGTATCTTTGTTGTGTCTTTTCCATAAGTATTTTCATGGTCATTGCTCTAATGAACCTTCTATTCCCCTTTTTATACCTGCTGCTACGCTCCAGCAGGCTGCCCAGCAAGTTGTCACGTGACACTGTCTAAATTTCCCGCTGCTAGGGTCCAGTAGGCAGCCTGAGCAGATTGTCACATGACACTGTTGATATTCTGTTCTTTGAGCTTTCTTTTGAATTTGTAGGCCTCTTCTTTTCCCTCTTACAGTGGCCTCAAGCCTTGTTTGGGACAAAATCGTATTAAAAAGCAAAACAAAGCAATTTCAAAAATCTTTTGAGATTATTGCAAGATGACACTAGAGCAGAGAACAAAGCAGTGTTAGGAAATTAAAATTAATTGCAGAGCTTTGATTAAAGAAGCTATTGCAGTATGCTCAAAAGAAGGAACTCTAGAATATGAATTTATCGAAAGTACTTGGAAACAGGTGAAGGTTGGTGACAGGAAAGGCATCCAGTCGTAGAAACTGGTTCAACAAATACTGTCCAACCTTTGCAAGTATGGAAGAGTGGATACTAAAATGATGATGATAATGATGTAAGATATTGTTATTTCATACAGTATGTACACAGCACAACAAGATCCAGGTATATAGTAAAAAAGGGAAACTCTTCATTTTCAGAAATCTTGAAATTTCTCAAGAGGAAGGATTAGTGGATGATGTATGAATAATGACAGCATTAGGTAAAGATCATTTCAAATGTAAAACTTCCAGAATGAAGAGATAAAATAATGTTTTATCTCTGCAACAAAGGTCTTTTTCTTTTTAAGCATTGTTCTGAAAATCTGTTCAAGTAAAGAAAGTACCACTAGACCTCAACGTAAACACAAACATCCAGTTGATTCTAAAACTATTTCATACTTCATGCAAAAATTTATATAAAAAAAAATTATTATTGAATCAATTAATACCAAGAAACTAAAAAGTAAGTCATGCATGCTAACATAAGGATTACGTATAAACAAAATGAAGAATTAGCATTCAGAACAGCTTCACTTCAGACAATATGAAACTCAGAAGTTTGTGGTGCTTCTTTGTTTCCAGTGTCTTATGAAAATGGAAGTAGCCCTGTGAATAGGAGATGTTATCCAGGTCAAAAGGTGAATTCAAATGATTTAATAGATCTACTCTCTTTAAGTAATTATTCTTACAAACTCTCGTTAACTTTCCTCTGTGACACTGACGCCACTGATTTAAGACTTTAGCATTTAACCCAGCCATATCTGGCCCTAATATGCCGCCCATTTTATGTTCTAACCAGCCAGATCCAGCCTATCACACCTACCATTCAATGCCATTATAGAATATTAGCAGAAAGACTGCCCTCCAGGCGCATATTCTTTTGGACACTCCATGTTGAATTGCAAAATTCTAATGTGATATTTGTGTAATAAAGAAATCAAACCAGAAATGCCATTAGAACAGCAAAAGTATTGGGAAAGTTACTGTTTGTTGATAAACTTTTTTGCTTTTTAAATGCAATTTACCCAATATTTCTGCTGTTCCTTGTGGCATTTCTGCGTTCGAAAATAAATTATCATTTTATTTGTATCTTACACACGTTTTGATGCTTATAAAAAGAAAAAATGTTAGTTTGTTTATATATGTATATAAACACGTAGTTGTGCTTTTAGCTTTATAGCATCTAAATTTGCAGATTAATTTGTTCGGAGGCAGTTTAGCTTAATGATATAGCACTCAGCCAGTCATTGAGGGATGTGGATTTGAGTCTCATGGCTGTTTGTTGACAAATTTTTCCATTTATAAAGAGTAATTTACCCAATATTTCTGCTGTTCTAACAGCAAGTTTGCATTTGAAAGTAAATTATCGTCTTTATTTGTATCTTACAATACACATTTCGACGCTTATAAAAAAAAAACAAATGTTAGTTTGTTTAAATTTATGAATATGTAGTTTTTTGTTCAGTTTTTTTTTTTTTCTGAATTTCTTTTTCCCTTATTTAAAAAATTTTAATGACATCTTGCTTTTATTCATTTTTTTTTTTTTTTCTTGCAGCTCCTTTTTTTCATTTCTTTTCATTTTAACCATGGTTGGAGTGAGAAGAACACCTAAATCAAGTAAGAAAATCACTAAAGAAACAAAAGAAGTAACTCCCCCCAAAAAATTATGTAAAGATACGGAAAACGAGAAACAAACTGAATGTTTGTTTTTAAAACCTGAGGTGAATTTTAATGATTCCATTGATTTTAAAACTCCTGAGAGGAAAATTGGTACAGGCAGATCTAGACTCCGTAACCAAATTGATTATGTGAGACTTAACGATCCTCACAAAAAGGAGTATTCTTTAATTAGAAAAAACACAAAACAAAATATATCAACAAACACTTCCCTCGAATCTGTAAGTGTAACTCATTCAGAAAGTTCCAAGAAACGTGCAAGAAAATCTTCCCAAACCAAAAATGAAGATTCACATTTGCAAAATGTTACACCATCTCCGAAACCTGAAAAAATTCATTTATCTCAGCCCAAATCTGTTAAATCTTCAAGTAAGCAACTTAAGGAGACCAAAAACAAAGTAAATTCTAAATCAAAGACCCCTGATTTTGATAAGAAGTTTCTTGAAGAAAAATCTTTATGTAATACCCTGAATCAACAAATTCCCAAGTCTAGATTGCCAAAAAATCAAAATTTGTCTGAATTGGTTCAAAGTTCAGATAATAACGCTTCTTTTTCTGGCCTCACAATCTACAAAAGTCCTTCTGACCCCTTGGAAATTGTGAAAAAAGGAAACTCTTCTTTCACTTCAGGTGAGCAGTCTGAAATATCTAATAGCTGTGGGACTTACTTACGAAATAGGAGAAAAATTAGTTATAAATTCAATATCAAAGAATCCAGAAAATATGTTCCTGCTGTTACATCTTCACATGTCCCTTCTATTACATCTTCTCATGTCTCCTCTGTTACATCTTCACATGTCCCCACCGAAACATCTTCATATGTCTCTGCTGTTACATCTTTATATGTCCCCATTGGAACATCTTCAAATGTCCCCTCTGCTACATTTTCATATGTCCCCTCTGTTACATCTTCTCATGTTTCCTCTGTTACATCTTCACATGTCTCCACTGAAGCATCTTCACATGTCTCCTCTGTTACATCCTCATATGTCCTTTCTGTTACATCTTCACATGACCCCTCTGTTACATCTTCACATGACCCCTCTGTTACATCTTCCCGTATCCCTTCTGTTACGTCTTCACATGTACCCTCTGTTGCATCTTCACATGTTCCATCTTTACATGTCTCCAATGGGACCTCTTCACATGTCTTTTCTCTTACATCTTCACATGTCCCCACCGAAGCAGATTCACACTTTTCTACAGCTACATCTCCCCTTGTTTATGCTATTACATCTCCAATTGCTTCCACAGAAACAGGATTTGACCATCAACAAAATAAACTGGAATTAGACAATGATTTTACTGAAGTACAAATGAAGATTTGTCCTGCATGCGAAGATGATTTTCCCCTTCTATTATTTGAAGAGCATGTACTACAATGTCTTAAGGAACAATTTCAGTCATCCAGCCACAAGCCATTTGACAATAAAACAAAACACAGCCAAATATCCCAAGATGAAATATTAGCCCAAAAGTTGCATGAAGAACTGAATGAAAATGCCTTGACAACTAATGACTCTCTAGAATCTGACAAAATTATGTGTTGTATATGTAAAACAGATTTGACCTGCTTGAATTCATTACACAGAACTCAGCATATCAACACATGTATTGACCAAACAGAAAATACAAAAGCTCCCCCTGACACTGTAACAGAATCCGTAGTCATTTGTCCTATGTGTGGGCTGCAATTTAAGTCTTTTTCTTTAAGAGAGCTGCATTTCAAAAGCTGTGGAAGGGATAAATTTATTGCACCTGGACAGCATATTGTTACTAATGTCCATGGTGAACCCAGCAGATTGACCACAAACAAAAGGCAGTCAAAGAATAGAAAAACATCCAAGTCTAAAAAAGCTCCTGATGATCAACTTGAGTTAGCGCTAGCCATGTCTAATTCTCTTCAAGAAGAACAAAACAAACAGGAAGAACAATTAAGCCGGTGTATCCAGAATATAAAAAAAGAAGTTTTGAAAGAGTTAAAAAATCAGAAAAACAAACAACTTCCATTGTTAGTTAGATTATCAGATGAAGAGCGCCAAGAATGCAATGCAGAAAAAGTTGCTAATATTATGAACGAAAATTTTGAAAATGTTTCCTTAAGTAAACGACATAAACATAGTTCCTTAGCTCCAACAGAACCTACCAATCTATGGTTAAAATCTTCACTAACTCAGGCAGATTCTTCAAAACTTCCATTCTATGTGAATTCATTGATGCCCCCCATTGAAATGGATGTTGTAAGTGTAGAAAATCGATTGAAATGTTTATCGAGAAACACTGAAAGTGTTATTAATCAAAATACAACTGATTCTGCTGATAAAGAAAATGATCAGCAACCAGTAGCACCAAGCCAAACTGCTCTCATCTTAGCTGAGCTGGCAGGTGACAATGAACCTGCTAATGATTCTATGCACACACCTGTCGAAGATGAGTCACCAAATGTTCAAAAAGAAATGAATGAAGAGTGTTCAACAGGTTTACTAACATCTTTAAGTTCAGACTTCTGTCAATTAGTCAACAACTCTAGTTTTAGTGATGTTCAGTTTATGACAGCTGATGGAACTAAAATTTTTGGGCATAAAATAATTCTTCAAATCAGATGTCCCAATATTTTAAACAGAATCTCTACTCATCTTGAGACACCCATTGTTCATCTGAGCGAAATATCTCATGATCTGTTAATAGTGTTTCTGAAGTATATTTATGCTGGGCAGTTAAATATAGATGAAACTCAAGCACACAACTTAAAGATGCTCTCCCAGGAGTTTGAAATGCCTGAATTATTTCATGCCTGTGAGAAAATGTTAAAAACCAGTGTAAATCATAACCAACAAAGTTCAGGTTTTTATCCATCTCCTTTAAAAACAGTTGATGATATGATTGATTATTTACTTGAAAGCTCAGATGAAGATGTTGAAAACAGAAATATTTGTCCAGAAAATCCAAGCTGTGATTATAAAATATTAGATATAGAGAAACAACCTCAAGATTCTCAGAATGATAACCAGTCTACTGTAACAAGAGATTCTGCCGAATTTCAAAATTCCACAAATACCTCTCCAAATGTTATCTCACCTTCTTCGAAAGTTTTGGGAAATTCATTAAATGGATATTCTGGTGATAATGGAAGCAATTTGGATTATTTGTCAAATGTGCCTGTCTCTTCTGAACTTGGAACATCTGCTCAGTTACCTGAAATAAACTGTGACAATCAGCCAAACAAACCACAATCTAATTACAATATTGATCATTTATCCACTGATAAAACTGACAACCCTTGTGATACTGTGATGACACTGCAAAAGTCTCCATCAGACTTAACATCCTCACAGAATACACCTCATTCACCAGAGACTGATAAAGGTTTTGAGTTAAATAAAAATGTGCTCCCGTCATTCACATCCACTTTGCCTGTTTCTACTAATTTAACTGATAACAGCAATAATAATTCTGAGAATAAAGAGCAATGCCAATTAGATAATGCTGAGTTAATTAAAGATTTTTCTCCAATTCCTTTTGAGGATGAATCTTTTAACAATTCTCTTGAGACTAAATCTTATTGTGATGATATCACAACACCTGAAAAGGACAACATTCATTACAACAGGGAAAACGTATTAAGTTTAAGTGATGATCTGTCGAATATGTCCAAAGAATTATTTAGTGATCATGAGCTAGAAACTGTAGAAAACAACAAAACCAGTATCCAGAATAGTTTTGATAACCAACAAGAGTTCACATCATCTCATCAAATAGTGGAAAATATATCTCCTTGCCACAAAGAAAATAAACCAGACATTTCAAACTATAACTTTTCTAGTCATGAAAATGTCTTCTTAATTAAAGACAGTGACGAAATAAATAATAGTCCAAATGTAGATAATACTGTTGCAGATGATCCAGTTTGTAGAATTATTTATACATCTCAGTCTTTGGCATCTAATGATGGATCAAACAAAGAACTTACTGTTCCTCTGTCTCTTTCTACAGAGACTAATTGTAATTTAGGAGAGAAATTTTGTTTTCTAAATTCTTCTGCTCCAGTTTTTCCGAAAACACAAGAAGTGAAGGACATAAATAAAAACCTGAATGAAGATCAACCAGAGACGTTTTCTCAAAACCAAAATAGAAAAAGGAAACAAAGTTCTCTGTCTTCTTCACCATTAAATAGGAAGAAAACTAAGAAAGAACTTGAAACGGAAGAGAACAGTCATTTGACTTTATATAATAGAAGTTCTCCAATTTTAAATTCAGACAATTCAAAGTTAGAAACAAGCAAAGAGGAGCCGTTTTCACCAATCAACTCATTAAATTCGTCTGTTAATTTATGTAATGACAATGGCAGCAATAAAGTGTACACAGTAAATTCTGAAACAAGTATTACTATAGTTGTTAATGACAGCTATGAAAATACACATCAGTATAAAAATGAGAGTGATCTTGATATAAGTAAGGAGACATATAGTGACATTTCTGAGATAAATAATCTGCAAATAAGCCCCAAACAACCTAATGATACTGAGTCAAATAGGGAATCCATTGAAAGTGCATCTCCTGAAAAGAATTCAAATTATGAAAATGATAGAGAAATATATGAAGAAAGTTTTACTGCTGATGATATGAATGAAACAACTTATGGAAAAGCCCACTTTAGTGTATTAAATAGTTTTATCCAGGATAATCCTGACTTGTATAAAAAAATACTCGAGTATGAGCCACTTGATTTTGATGTTTTGAAGAAAAGGCTTGGAGAATCTAAAATAAAATGTTCAAATAAGAAGCTACTTGAATATCTTGAGAATCAGTGTATAACATTTATTTTGAACAAAGATAAACGAAGTAGAAAATCTTGCTCACCACAGAAAAGAAAAACAGTTAAGGAAAAACTTAACACAGAGGCAAGTAGTAATTTAGAAACAATGGCAAAGGTGGAGGAATTATCAGAGAAATGTTCTTTAAATTCATCTTTTAATAACATTTCTGATGATTTATATAATTATGAAGACGGGAAAACTAAACAGTTTGACGATGATGTTACAAATGAAGAAGAAAGAGCAGATTTAAAGAAACTTTCCCCAAATGTCTCAAATGATTTCTGTTCCGCCAAAGAATACCAAATGGAAACATCTGAAAAACCGAAGAAGAAATTTGTATTCAAAAAGATTACAGCAAAATCCTCGATTTGCAGTTCAGCAGGAAACAAAACTGTGGATACTGGAACTTCTGACTGCCTTGTGAAATCGTTTACTGAACCATCAGCTTCTGATAAAAAAATTACAAACAATGAAAACCTTCAGTTAAATCATAATGCCACCAATGACGTCTGGGAACACTTTTGTGATGATTCTCTGGTAGCATTCTCCCCAATACCTTCACATTCCAGAGTCAATTTGGACTCCAGTAAAGATAAACTAGATTTATCTCCTGTAGCTGAACAAAATCTTGCTCACTCTTCATCACATGATTGTTCTTACACAAGTATTATAGAAGATGTAAAACAGATGTCCTGTCTGGGATCTGAATTAAATTGTTCTTTATCTGATTCATTTGAAAATATTGATCTGAAACCTAATCCTAATGCTAAATTTGAAACTCCAGCAAATGTTAACCATCAAACAAACTGTGGTGAAAAAGAGCAAAGTATTCTATCGCCCTTTACTCCAATGCCAGATTATGATAAAATGTCCACACCAGGCCTAAAAAAAGAGATGAAGAAATACGGGTGCAAAGCAAGACCTAAGAAAAATATGATCAAAGTTCTTAAAGACATCTTTATCAGAACTCATCAGTATAAAAGCGATAGCGAACAAGACACAAGTATGGACACAAATAATGAAATTTCTGAGACAAACAGATTCCAAATAAGCTCTCCAGAACCCAAGAATCCTCAGACAGATAAAGAATCAGCTGAGAGTATATCTCCTATAAATATTTCAAGTTTTGAAAATGATGGAGTGGTGATATATGAAGAAAATTATATTGCTAACGAGACAGAAGAAGTAACGAGTAGTCAACAGACGAATGGAGAAATACTTTTTAGTAAAGTAAATGATTTTATCCAGACTAATCCTGACTTCTATAGAAAAGTACTTATGTATGAACCTCTTGATTTTGATGTTTTGAAGAAAACTCTTGAAGAGTCCAATATAAAATGTCCTGCTAATAAACTGTTGGAATATCTTGATAACCAGTGTATAACGTTTGCTCTGAGTAAAGATAAACAATCTAAGAGGAAACCACACAGGGGGGGCACTGGCAGACCAAGAAAAGGAAAGAAAGTGTGATTTAGCTTTCATGAAAACAGTTTCTCATAAAACTTGTAAATTCTTCCACCACTTTTTTGTATTTATTTAATGTTTTTGGAATGTTGTTTAAGGAATGTATTAATTTTTGTATATAAACAAAGATTCCATATTAACTAACGTGACACTCTAATTTATTTACGTTTTTATTTTTTTACTTTTCAGAGTAAACAGGTCTAGAGATATATTTTTTTTTATTATTAAAAATTTATTATTAATGCTACTTCAAAATCAGCTCATCTGTTTTCTATTTACATACAAATACTTACATATATATATATATATACAGTTTCGTTACAATTGTGTTAAAGTATATTGTTGAAAATGTATTTTTAATATTACTTCCAATAAAATTTCAGTATTAAACACTGGTGATATGTTACGCTAAATGAATCATCACAAACCTAATTGTAGAATTAGAACATCACGGAGCCAAAGGAGACTTGATCGTTTTGGTTGCTTTAACATTTGTACAGCAGACACCAGGTATAAACCTAGGTTGTTCAATAAGCATCGTCCTCACAAATGGATAGGATTTACCATTATAATGGGAACCTTTAAGCCAGTGAACATTTTCTGATCTTTTGACAATGATGTTTATCTAAAATATAAATGGCAGTATACATGTGTGTGTATGTAGATAGATCATCATCATCATTGTGTAATGTCTGTTTTCCATGCTGGCATGGGTTGGATGGTTTGACAGGAGCTGCCCAGGCTCCCTGTCTGTTTTAGCATGGTTTCTACAGCTGGCTGCCCTTCCTAATACCAACCAGCACCCACAAGCCTGCTAGATTAGGAACGCTCAACTGGAGATGGCTGCAGGGCCCGTGGCTGTATGCCAGGACAGTTTTACTTATTTTGATGTGTCTTCTCAAGCACAGCAAACTGCCAAGAGTCTCATCTGTGATGCTCAACATCTGAAGATCTTTTCTCACTTCTTCATCTCATATTTTCCTGGGCCTACCCCTTCCACATGTTCCCTCCACAAATCTATAGCACATTATAACTGAAAGGCTTTGATTTCCAATACTCCAAACTACTCGTTTCCTCTCATCAGCTGGTAAATAAGTGTGTTGCCAATACAGGCTGAATGTTCAGTGAGCCATGCCAAATCTCCAGCCTCTAAATTGTCTCAACCCAACTCAAGGTGGCAAAGCATATTCGAAATGATTAATGTCTGCAGATGATGTTTTAATATGATAATAATTTCTAAGAGGCAACTCTGTCACACTAACCAGCTCATGATGTTAATCTATCTCTCTCCCTCCTTCCTTCTCCCCCTCTCTCTGAAGTGAATTGCATTTTAGATCCTGGTGCATCTCTTGCTTTAGGCTACTATTATATTTTCTTATGACCACTTGTGTATTTGGAAATCATTGAAATGGTCAGAGAAAAATGGTACAATATCTACAATGTGTGTGTGTGTCTGGGTTCAATTTTATCATTAACTAATCAATTAATTAATTAGTTAATTATTGATTAGTTTGTTGTAAACTTTGTCATTTTACTGTAGGTTTTATAGACACTCACACACACACACATATACATACATACATGTATATATATACATACATATATACATACATATATATATATATATATATATATATATATATATATATATATATATATATATATATAGTTTTAGGGAAAATAACCAAGTTTCAAGAACTCATCGATGAAAATCCACTATCACATATAGAAAAATTAATAATTAAAACCACAATAAATGAGTATAATATAAAACAAAGTAAATATCATAAGATAAAGATAATAAAATGACTACACGTGTTTCATAACTAATTTTCAAATAGAAAGGAAATTTAAATCGATTAAAATCAATTGAAATTATCGAAAATAAATTCTATTAAAAAATATACCTATTCGTCAGGTCGTAATTAGAACAATAATTAAAACAATAATTAAAATAAATAAATATATCAACCAACAATAAGTACCAAATGAATTTATATGAAATACTTATTTTATAAAGATAGAAAAATTATTAAAAATATCAAAATATCAAAATAATAAACATTCAATACTCATCCCTTCATCCATTATAATATATGCTAACATATATATTATATACAAAAACCAGCTTACATAAATTATCATTGTTTTAAATACAATTTGAACGAAGTATAAGTTTAAAATAATAATGAAGATAAAATTAGTACATATTTAAGCGGTGTAATAGTTAAAGCTATACTATTTAAAACTAAAAACGTTTATTTAATTATCATTAAAAATCAATTGAATAATAACAAATACAAGAATATTTATTTCTACAAACGTAGAAATAAAAATAAAAATATGAATGAAAGAATTAGGAAAGAAAAAAATTATTAAGAATAAAAGATTAAACTTTATATATATATATATATATATACAAGGTTTTAATTTAAAAACCTTTAACGATATTACAAACAATAAAGACTAATTATTAATCAAATATTATTAATCAAAAATAACCGAAAATATATAAACACTATTCAAATCGAAGTTCTAATATTATGTTGAAATGAAACTATAACTTCTAAATAATTTAGTATTAAATAAGTTATCTATTAAAAATAATCTTTAAACAACCAAATGAATAATATAAAAAACAAGAATATATACTATTTTCAAATAGTAGAAAATCTTTAGCAAAGTAAAAATAGTACTTTGCTAAAGATTTTCTACTATTTGAAAATAGTATATATTCTTGTTTTTTATATTATTCATAAAAATAGTACTTATCCATATTTTTCCATAATTCAAACTGATTCAGCACAGGTAACTGATTTACTAGGTATATATTGATTATCTGAACTGGAACTTCATGGGGGCGCCTGATTCAGCACAGGTAACTGATTTAGTAGGCTATATATTGATTATCTGAACTGGAACTTGATGGGGGCGCAGGATTCAGCACAGGTAACTGATTTAGTAGCTTATATATTGATTATCTGAACTGGACTTGATGAAGGCGCCGGATTCAGCGCAGGTAACCGATTTAGTAGCTTATATATTGATTATCTGAACTGGAACTTGATAGGGGCACCGGATTCAACACAGGTAACCGATTTCGTAGCTAATATATTGATTATCTGAACTGGAACTTGATGGCAACGCCGGATTCAGCAGAGGTAACCGATTTAGTAGCTAATATATTGATTATCTGAACTGGAACTTGATGGGGGCGCCGGATTCAGCACAGGTAACCGATTTAGTAGCTAATATATTGATTATCTGAACTGGAACTTGATGGGGGCGCCGGATTCAGCACAGGTAACCGATTTAGTAGCTAATATATTGATTATCTGAACTGGAACTTGATGGCAACGCCGGATTCAGCAGAGGTAACCGATTTAGTAGCTAATATATTGATTATCTGAACTGGAACTTGATGGGGGCGCCGGATTCAGCACAGATAACCGATTTAGTAACTGATATATTGATTATCTCAACATTTTCTGGATGGGGGCGCCAAATTCAGCACAGGTAACCGATTTAGTAGCTAATATATCGATCATCTGAAATTCTGCTCGATGGGGGCGCCAGATTCAGCACAGGTAACCGATTTAGTAGCTAATATATCGATTATCTTAAATTCTGCTCGATGGGGGTGCCGGATTCATCACAGGTAACCGATTTAGTAGCTAATATATCGATTAACTGAAATTCTGCTATATTGGGGGCCCCGGATTCAGCACAGGTAACCGATTTAGTAGCTAATATATTGATTATCCGAACTGGAACTTGATGGGGGCGACGGATTCAGCACAGGTAACCGATTTAGTAGCTAATATATTGATTATCTGAACTGGAAATTGATAGGGGCGCCGGATTCAGCACAGGTAACCGATTTAGTAGCTAATATATTGATTATCTGAACTGGAACTTGATGGCAACGCCAGATTCAGCACAGATAACCGATTTAGTAACTAATATATTGATTATCTGAACATTTTCTCGATGGGGGCGCCGGATTCAGCACAGGTAACCGATTTAGTCGCTAATATATTGATTATCTGAACTTTTTATGGATGGGGACGCCAAATTCAGCACAGGTAACCGATTTAGTAGCTAATATATCGATCATCTGAAATTCTGCTCGATGGGGCGCCGGATTCAGCACAGGTAACCGATTTAGTAGCTAATATATCGATTATCTGAAATTCTGCTCGTTGGGGGCGCCGGATTCAGCTCAGGTAACCGATTTAGTAGCTAATATATCGATTATCTGTAACTCTGCTCGATGGGGCTACCGGATTCAGCACAGGTAACCGATTTAGTAGCTAATATATTGATTATCTCAACTGGAACTTGATGGGGGCGCCGGATTCAGCAGAGGTAACCGATTTAGTAGCTAATATATTGATTATCTGAACTGGAACTTGATGGGGGCACCGGATTCAGCACAGGTAACCGATTTAGTAGCTAATATAGCGATTATCTGAAATGGAACTTGATGGGGGCGCCGGATTCAGCACAGGTAACCGATTTAGTAGCTAATATATTGATTATCTGAACTTTTCTCGATGGGGGCGCCGGATTCAGCACAGGTAACCGATTTAGTAGCTAATATAGCGATTATCTGAAATTCCGCTCGATGGGGTCCTCGGATTCAGCACAGGTAACCGATTTAGTAGCTAATATAGCGATTATCTGAAATTCTGCTCGATGGGGGCGCCAGATTCAGCACAGGTAACCGATTTAATAGCTAATATATCGATTATCTGAAATTCTGCTCGATGGGGGCGCCGGATTCAGCACAGGTAACCGATTTAGTAGCTAATATATCGATTATCTGAAATTCTGCTCGATGGGGGCGCCGGATTCAGCACAGGTAAGCGATTTAGTAGCTAATATATCGATTATCTGCAATTCTGCTCGATGGGGGCAATGGATTCAGCACAGGTAACCGATTTGGTAGCTAATATATCGATTATCTGAAATTCTGCTCGATGGGGCAGCCGGATTCAGCACAGGTAACCGATTTAGTAGCTAATATATCGATTATCTGAAATTCTGCTCGATGGGGGCAATGGATTCAGCACAGGTAACCGATTTGGTAGCTAATATATCGATTATCTGAAATTCTGCTCGATGGGGCCGCCGGATTCAGCACAGGTAACCGATTTAGTAGCTAATATATCGATTATCTGAAATTCTGCTCGATGGGGGCAATGGATTCAGCACAGGTAACCGATTTGGTAGCTAATATATCGATTATCTGTAACTCTGCTCGATGGGGCTACCGGATTCAGCACAGGTAACCGATTTAGTAGCTAATATATCGATTATCTGAAATTCTGCTCGATGGGGGCAATGGATTCAGCACAGGTAACCGATTTAGTAGCTAATATATCGATTATCTGAAATTCTGCTCTATGGGGCCAATGGATTCAGCACAGGTAACCGATTTAGTAGCTAATATATCGATTATCTGAAATTCTGCTCAATGGGGCCAATGGATTCAGCACAGGTAACCGATTTAGTAGCTAATATATTGATTATCTGAACTGGAACTTGATGGCAACGCCGGATTCAGCAGAGGTAACCGATTTAGTAGCTAATATATTGATTATCTCAACTGGAACTTGATGGGGGCGCCGGATTCAGCACAGGTAACCGATTTATTAGCTAATATATCGATTATCTGAAATTCTGCTCGATGGGGCCAATGGATTCAGCACAGTTAACCGATTTAGTAGCTTATATATTGATTATCTGAACTGAAAGTTGATGGGGGCACTGGATTCAACACAGGTAACCGATTTAGTAGCTAATATATTGATTATCTGAACTGGAACCTGATGGGGGCGCCGGATTCAGCACAGGTAACCGATTTAGTAGCTAATATATCGATTATCTGAAATTCTGCTCGATGGGGGCCCCGGATTCAGCACAGGTAACCGATTTAGTAGCTAATATATCGATTATCTGAAATTCTGCTCGATGGGGGCGCCGGATTCAGCACAGGTAACCGATTTAGTAGCTAATATATCGATTATTTGAAATTCTGCTCGCTGGGAGCGCCGGATTCAGCACAGGTAACCGATTTAGTAGCTAATATATCGATTATCTGAAATTCTGCTATGGGAGCGCCGGATTCAGCACAGGTAACCGATTTAGTAGCTAATATATCGATTATCTGAAATTCTGCTCGATGGGGGCGCCGGATTCAGCACAGGTAACCGATTTAGTAGCTAATATATCGATTATCTGAAGTTCTGCTCGACGGGGGCGCCGGATTCAGCACAGGTAAGCGATTTAGTATCTAATATATTCATTCAGTTCTATATTTAAGAGATGAGGAATTATTTACATTATTTACATTTGACGGATATTTGTCCTCATCTTGTTTGTTGTTAACACAACGTTTCGGCTGATATACCCTCCAGCCTTCGTCAGGTGTCTCTGGGAAATTTTGAACCTGGGTTCTCATTCCTAACGATGTTACTATTATATTATTATTATTATTATTATTATTATTAATCAGGTCGCTGCCGTGAATCGAACTCGGAATCTTGGTGTTAGTAGCCCGCGCTCTTAACCACTACGCCATATGCCCGTGGGCAATTATGGAGTGAATTTTAGGGCTTATAAATCTATTATTTTTCTATCCTTCCTCAATACCGGTTCATGGTTCTGGGTTCAGTCCCATTGCGTGGCACCTTGGGCAAGTGTCTTCCACTATAGCCTGAGGCTGACCAAAACGTTGTGATATATATATATATATCGTCATATATATATATATATATATATATATTTGTATGTATGTATATGTCTGTGTGTTTGTCACCCTTCCATCACTTGACAACTGATGCTGGTGAGCACTTGACAACTGATGAGCGCTTAATACAGTAGCTCAAATTTTTCCTAAACTTAATAGAATCAAACTAACACCAAAGAGGCTGGTGTTGATCTGTGTTAGCAATACTTGCATTATTTAGTAAAATCAACAAAGAGTTCAGTGAACTTGCTGAGAGCAGAGGAAGATTTTACGTTTCAGATAAAGTCTTTTTTCAAGGAAAAGTTAACTGGAAAGAAATTAATGAAAGACAACATGGTTTTACATACTCTAGTTAAAAAAACTAGCTTAATATCTTTCTTTCATTGTTGTTTAAAAATATATATCCAATATTTTGTAAAATACTTCAAAAAATAGAAGCGTAAGTTTAGTGGAGAATCAAAAGAGATTTCAGCAGTTGATATTTAATTCATCTGTTGTCTTTTAATGATTGTTTCAACGATGTCTGGATCTATCAGAGTTGATGTGTCACCAAAATCTTGCTCTTTGTGAGCGATTTTTCGCAGGATTCTTCTCATGATTTTACCAGATCTAGTTCGAGGTAAACCAGGCACGAGCTAAAACAAATATAAATATAAAATAAGATTTAGATTTATGAAAGGAACAAAATTGTATACAATAACATTTTTTTCATTCTTAAAGACATGGGATGTATGGTTTAAAAGCTTACTTCACAAACATATGGTTTTCAGTTCAGTCCTACTGGATGGCACTTTCGGTAAGTGTCTACTATTGGCCCAAACTGACAAATGCCTTGTGAGTGAATTTGGTAAAAGGAAAGTGTATGGAAGCTTGCCATGTGTTTGGATGTGTGTGTGTGTGTGTATTTATCCCTTACCTACTAATTGACAACCAGTATTGGTTTGTTTACATCCCTATAACTTAGCAGTCTGGCAAAAGAGACCAACAAGCTAAGTACTAGACTTCTTAAAAAAAGTCCTGGGGGTCGATTCGCTTGACTAAAAGCCCTTCAAAGTGAGGCCCCAGCATAGCCGCAGTCCAACAACTGAAATAAGTTTAAAATAAATGATAAACATGCATGCGCACACACACACACGTAGCTACTCACAAGCACTCAAATGCATATGCATACACACATGCACATGTGCGCGCATACACACACAGATACTCACAAACATGCATGTGCATGCACATGCACACACACACACACACACACACACACACACACACAGACACACACACACACACACACACACAGAGTAATTTACCTGAATAATATCTGGTTGGGCAAAACTTGTTATTTGTTTTTTTACTATTAGCTTTAGTTCATCTTGAATTTCTTCAGCATTTTCAGTTATGTCATCTTTGAGAACTACAAATGCATGGATGCCTGGAATTTAAGATTACAAAAAAAGAAACAAAATAATTATTGTAAAACTCGAAAGAATATTTTGAAAAACATGCATATTTATGAAAAAGCATGACTTTATTGCTATAATTAAATCAAATATACACCTTTTTTCTTTTTGTTTTCATTTGTTTTTACATCCATTTTTCCATTGTAGCATGGGTTAGATGAATATATGATTGAGGAGCTGTTTTACAACTGGATGTTATTCCTGTCACTAATAATCCTTCTCTGTGTTTCTGGATTTTTTTATTTCAACATGTCTTTAAGGGCATGAGGTGAGCAGATAGTTTGTTGATAACAAACAACAACAATAATGCTGCTCATAGCAACTTTCACAGAGTACAGATGTAAACAAACACACACACACACTCACAGATGATGACCTTTTGGTTTCATCTTTTGGTCTCCTACCTGGCCAGCTCCTGTCGAAGAACTATCCAACCCATGCCAGCAGGGAAGGCGGACATTAAACAATGATGATGATGATATATGAGTCTAGGACAATAGCCCCCCCCCCCCACAAGGACAATTACCCCTGAGGACAACAGATGATGATTTAAATCTTCTTAATATATTAGAGAGGGGGTAATTGTCCTAGGGGTAGTTGTCTTCGGAAGGAATTGTCCTATGGTGGGGTAATTGTCCTGATACGATATATATATATATCTGCCAGCCCCGGTCAAACCATCCAGCCTGTGCCAGCATGGACAACAGACGTCAAATGATGGTGATGATGCCTATGCGTGTGTATCTTTGTGTTTGTCTCCTTCACCACTTGACAACTGATGCTGGTTTGTTTACATCTATGTAACTTAGCAGTTCAGCAAGAGAGACTGATAGAACAAGTACCGAACTTAAAAGAAAAGAAATAATAAATGTAAGTGCTAGGGTTGATGTTTTTTTTTTCAACTAAAACCCTTCAAGGTGGTGCCCCAGCATGGTCACAGTTCAATGACTGAAACAAGTAAAAAATAAAACTACAACAATATCAACTTATGAATAATATCACATACCTTCTCCCTTGATATCATGTGGGAAACTAACCACTGCAGATTCTGCTACAGCACAGTGGTTGGCCTTCAAAGAAAAAAGAAATTCTATAAAGATGGTTAATAATTTTTTTAGAAAATTGAAATTTGATATTTCATCTCACTTTTGTGGTAAAACTGGCACTCCGTCAGTAAAAACAAGCATTCCAGTTGATCAGATCAATGGAACAGCCTACTTGGGGAAATAATGTGTAAGTGACTGAGTGCTCCACAGATATAGTTCTCAGGGATATTCAGTGTGACACACACAAAATGACAATAAATCAAGTGGAGTAGGCACTCAAGCCTGTTTTGCCAGTACCAGCCTTTATGAGCAAGGTTGCTAAGACCAAGTAACTTGCAAGACAGAAATACATATATTGAACGAAATAGTAATAGACCAAGAAATCTCACTATGGCATCCTCGATCTCAGCTGTACCAAGCCGGTGGCCACTGACATTGATGACATCATCGACTCTCCCGGTAATACGATAAAAGCCGTGTTCATATCGTATAGCATTGTCTCCAGAGAAATATAAACCTACAGATGAAAAAAAAATATAACATATATAAAGTAATAAATAACAATAAAATTTTTTTAAATGCTTGAAAATATATTCTTTGAAAAGACATTTAAAAAAAATCTTTTTTATAGGCGTAGGAGTGGCTGTGTGGTAAGTAGCTTGCTTACAAACCACATGGTTCCGGGTTCAGTCCCACTGCGTGACATCTTGGGCAAGTGTCTTCTACTATAGCCTCGGGCCAGCCAAAGCCTTGTGAGTGGATTTGGTAGATGGAAACTGAAAGAAGCTCATCGTATATATTTATATATATATATGTTTGTGCGTGTGTATATGTTTATGTGTCTGTGTTTGTCCGCCAACATCACTTGATAACCGATGCTGGTGTGTTTATGTCCCTGTAACTTAGCGGTCCAGCAAAAAGAGACCGATAGAATAAGTACTAGGCTTACAAACAATAAGTCCTGGGATCGATTTGCTTGACTAAAGGCGGTGCTCCAGCATGGCCACAGTCAAAAATGACTGAAACAAGTAAAAGAGTAAAAGAGTAAAGTGTTATTAGTTTTAGATTTTCACAAATGATTGCTCCCCTTCAATAAAATGTCTTCTATGGTATTTCATTCTTGAATTTGTTTTGCAAGAATCTCAGCATGAAATCATGTGCTGAAACTGATATCGTTGTACTTTGGGAGGATCATTTGGTGAATAAACACACCTGTTGGTTATAGTCCATGTCAGTTTTATTTTCTTTCTTGAATTTTATTATATTTTCTTATGACCACTTATGTATTTGGTGTGGTGTTTGGGCTGTGACGAGCTATGTGTTGTGGTGGAGAGGGGTGAGGCAAACAGAGGTGAAGCCAGACCGGAAGGGCCAAACCGGAAGGGTCAGATCGGAAGTCGGCGACACGCGGTCGAAGGCTAGCACGTGGGGCCAGTGAGAAAACAGCGACGTTACGAGAAAGACGTGTTCTGATTAGGAGCGATCGTGTACCCCGCTGCGGTCGGCAAGGTAAGGTCCAACGCTTCATTCTGTCCTTTTGCTTCTTGTTGTCTTCTTCCTCCATCGCACCACATTTGGAAATCATTGAAAAGGTCATAGAAAAATGCTATAATATCTACAATGTGTGTGTGTGTCTGGGTTCAATTTTATCATTAACTAATCAGTTAATTAATTAGTTAATTATTGATTAGTTTGATGTAAATTTTGTCACTTTACTGTAGCTTTTATAGACACTCACACTCACACACACATATACATATACATACATATATATATATATATATATATATATATATATACATACATACATACATACATATATATATATATACATATAGACATACATACATACATACATACATACATACATACATACATACATACATACATACATACATACATACATACATACATACATACATACATACATACATATATATATATATATATATATATATATATATATATATATATGGCTGGTTTCTTTCAGTTTCCGTTTACCAAATCCACTTACAGGGCTTTTGGTTGGCCTAAGACTATAGTAAAAAACACTTGCCTAAGGTGCCATACACAGAGACAAACCTGAACCGTGTGGTTAGGAGGCAAATTTCTACTATATAGCCATATTTTCATTGGATTTTAATGAATATTTATAAATATTACAAAAGTTAAATTACCTAAGTCAGACTTAAAATATGTATCTATGAAATGAGTTTTCCCTCCATATATTGTTCTGCACATGCCTGGCCATGGTTGTTTAATACACAGCAGCCCTTCTTTATTGTCCCCTTTTATTTCATTATTCTGAAATTTAAAGCAAAATTTTTTAAAAAAACCTTTCAATACTTTTAAGAAGAGAAACCAGTATAGAATACTGTTTTCCATTTTATTATTCTTAAAACATCCTTAAGACCAGAAGGTTCAGTTCTTGCTGCAGTGAGGTGGTTTGTGGGTCTCACTGACCCTGAGAGTTATGCCAGCAGACTGCAAGCTCCTGGTAGAGCCCCTCATGATGGATGAAATGCTGAAAAGCAGTTCGTTCAGGATACTAATGATTTTGCTAGCTCGTTGCCTTTACTATGTTGTTTATACCAGTAAATTATATTCATCCATCATGATTGATGAAAATCATGGCTTCGGTTACATGGCCATTCAATGGGAAATGTAGCCATAGAGAGATTGAAGAATCATGAGTGCACACACATATGCTATGTCTTTCATTTGCCCCTTGCAAACGAGGAAACCATGGGGCTGGCAGTATTTATACATTGGATGTAATTCAGCCAACCGTACACTCTCGCTACAATAAATTGAACTTTTGCTAAAGTAAGAAACCAGTGTTATTAAATGATATATAATGTAAGGTCAGAAGATTTGGAAGAATTAGCAACATGGCGAATGAAGTATAACAAGACTTCATATATTCTTTTGGGTCTTTAACATGGATTCATTTCTTAGTTGAGTTGTTTTTCCCTTGTCATGCTTTGTTTTGTGATTTCTAATTGTGATTAATAAATGGAAGATGGATAGCCTCATTACTTAATACAAGTTATACTTGATGCCCTGTGTAAAGATGACATCTTCAGTGATAACCCAATGACCCAAAAACAGTCAGTAGATTTTTACTGATGCTGGGCATTTGAGGAAAATCAAATTTTGAAATTAGTGCTAATTATACACAAGAAATTTGATTGGTGGCTATTGGTGTTGCCACCTACAGTTCTTTTCAGAATAAGAGAGTTTAATAAGAAATAAAAGGGAAAGTGAAGTTTCTCTTTAAAGGGAGAGAACCACTCAGGGTTAATAATTTTTTTGGTTTGCTTTATCATTATCATGGGAGGCCTTTCCTTATGAGTGAGAGAACATTATATCATTGCTAAAATATGTTATGACATAACTCTTTTTTCTATACAATTTACTCTTGATGCCTTAGATAAAGACAATGTTTTCAGTGATGACCCAATGACCCAATAAGGGTCAATAAAATTATACTTTTTTATTAATACCAGATATTTGATAAAAAACAAATTTCAAAGTTAGTGATGGTTATATTATTGCTGAGAAGTGTTGCAACATACCTCTTTATCTATCAAACATGGTTCAACACCATAGAATGGTCTCATTGGCATAGCTGGAAATATTTCAGCTTTGGAATTGGATGGTCTTGGGGAAATGAGAATACCACCTGTTTCTGAAATAGTGTATATATTTTGCTGTTAATTTTACTATTAAATAAAAATTATAGACGAATGGAAATTTTTTTATGTAGAAGAAAGAAAAAAAGAACCAAGAGAAGAAAAAAGGAAAATAAGAAAGAATGATTAGAGGGAAAAATATATTTTTTTTACAAGGCTGAAAATATACAGTACAATTCATCATCATCATCATTGTCATCATCGTCACCATCACTGCCACTATCGCTGTCATCATCATTGTCATTAATATCATCATGTACTGAGTAGCAATGTTTTCTTTTTTGATTTTATTATTTTAAAACAGAGGCTACACAAAACAATATACATACATTTTCTTTTTCTCTTGAGCCCAAGGACTGATAAGTCTAGTTCCTGGCTTTAAGAATATCATGAAAGGCCTTGTTGGAGGCCCAACCCTCTCAGTTCTTTTACAGGGCTTAGAAAAACTGAAGGACCACTGAAATAAGTGTGTGAATCTGAGAAGGGAATATGTTGAATAAAATCATAATTAACTGATCCTCTTGTATTTTCTTTTACTCAAAGCCAGGAACTTGTCAGCATTTATTGACCATCACAATCTGTAGGATGTTTTTGCATCATATTCTATATGTAATAATTAAATTATATACAACGTGTACTTTATTGTATTTTGTTATGTGTGTGATACTCCAGTCCATGGAAAAATTGCCAGACATCAAACCAGTCTACTGTGCAAAAAAAGGTTGGGAACTGCTGCTATGTTTGAGGAATTGGTAACTTGCTAATCTCACCTGTTTGCCACCAAGTATCGACAATGTCACACCGTTTCTCTCCAACGTTTTTGTAATACCATTCCCAGGCTTCATGATTAAGAGGTTCTCCAACTAAAACAAAGATTTATATTCCAAGAATGAAAAGCAAAGAAAAATTGAAGACAGTCTATAGATATATGCATGCAAAAAAATTAATCAAAATAAACAGAAACAATTTAATTAACAGTATTCATCCTCATCACCATCACCATCCTTGTCCTCATCATCATTTAACATTCACTCTTCCATGCTTGCATGGATCAGACAGAATTTGTTGAAGTACATCCTTCTATTGTTGGGTGTTCGAACTGTCACAAACCCTCATGTATTTTCAAGCAAAATAGTAGTTTTCCATTGCTAGACATGCATTCCACATAAAACCAGACATGACCAACACCACTTGTATGACAGTGATGCTTGTTTACAACCATCACATGATGTCAAGTCAAGGGTACATGCAAACACACAAGAACATACATATATACATGACAAGCTTCTTTTAGTTCCATTTACCAAACCCACCCACAAGACTTTGATCAGCCAGAGGCTAAAATAGAAGACACTTGCCCAAGGTGTCATGCATTGGGACTGACTTCAAGACTGCATGATTGGAAAGCAAGCTAATTAAACATTTAGCTATGCCTGTCTCTATACTATCACATTTAAGAATATGAAATATTATGACATTTCAAAAACGTTTTCTCCATGAGATTTATATGTAACATTTTGTGAAAATATTTTGAAATTTTCTTCCTAAAATTTTCAATGATGGAAAACAAAAAAAAAATTAAAGACTGTCCCTAGATATGTGTATGCAAAAAATTTAGTCAAAACAAACAGAAGCAATTTAATTAATAGCATTCACCATCATCGTCATTACCACCGCCACCACCACCACCACCACCACTACACCACCACATCCATCATCATCGTCATTTAACATTCCCAGAAATAGTTACAAAAGCAATATTTTTTTTCCAGTTATGCATTTTGAAACCAAATGTTTTTTTTACGGCTGTCAGTTTCAATGGAAATCCTATACAGTCATTCAGCCTGTTCAATTCTGTAGCCAAAGCTACCTCACCAGAATCCAGTAACAACAGGCAGTGGTTATTGTTGTTAGGTCCTAATTGGACAGACCTGCGATCAAAGGTTTAAATATTGCATGTTTTTCATATTTTTGTTTTTTGTCAGATTCATTACATCTTGAATAATCTAATTCAATGTGATTCAGATGGTAGGATGCGATTTGAGAAATACTAGTCACTACCTGTCACTCTGCTACCTGGTAATGACCTAATCAAGATGAAATAGATCCTTCAGCAGAAACCTACTACAATGGTTATATTGATTTACTCAACAACAACCTTGAAGCATATTTCTTAATTTTTTTCTTTCACACACACTCTCTCTCTCTCACTTATTTCTCTTTCAACAACAACAACAACAACAACAACAAACTGTCATTATAGCGAAAATCTTTTTTTAATATCTATGTTTTTCTATATGTTGAAAAACATACAGAAATACACACACACACATACAAACAACTAAAAAGATAACTAAATGTATTATATATATATATATATATATATATACAATTATCTTTTGAAGTCTGTGTTGTGTTGACAGACTTGCACTTAAAATTCCTACGTTTTTAATCAAGTCTTGTTAGTTACTATGGTGACAACACTATCTATCTGTCTATCTATTTTTCATACACATGCACACACACTCTCTCACTGTATTTCTTTCTCAATAACTTTTTCTCCTCCCCTTCTTCTAAATAAATGTTGTGAACTTACCACTTCCCAGAATGCGCAGAGAGGATTTGTCATAATTATGTACCCATGAATCTCCCATTTTAATCAACAAACGAAGAGCTGTGGGTGCCAAGTATATGTGAGTCAACTTAAATCTCTCCACGACTTCCCAATAGCGACCTTTAAAAGAAACAAAAAATGTTTCAAAACAAGAAGACATATTTCTCAAGTTTAAGATTGAAAACTTATTACAAAGTTATTAATTGTTGTATCTTTTTGTGCCATATATTTGTTGTTTCTTGTTTGGCAAAAGTGTGGTACAGGCATGACTGTGCAGTCAAGAAGTTTGCTCCTCAACCACATGGTTTTGGGTTCAGTTCCAGTGTATGGTACCTTGGGCAAGTATCTTCTGTATTAGCCCAGGGCTGACCAAAGCCATGTGAGTGGGTTTAGAAGACAGAGATGGAAAGAAACCAACTCTGTGTGTACATATATATATATATATATATATATATATATATAGTGTGTGTGTGTGTGTATTTATAAATAAGGTGGGGTACCCAAAAGTAACCAGAAATGTTCTCTGTGGAACAAGCCCATTGTAGTTCAGACTCTTACCACTAGAAGCAACTTGATGCAACCCTCAGGCATCAGTCTGCCAACTGGCAGCATGAAATAAAGCCATACTGCCACATTGTGCATCTTTGTTTTGCAGTGCTTCTCCTCTGTTTATTGATTTTTGTAATGGCTGAAATGAAGGAACAGCATGCTTCCATGAAATTCTGTTTTCTGCTGGGAAAAATGGTGGCTGAAACAGTTGTCATGCTTCAAGCAGCTTACAAGGATGCTTCCATGAGAAAACCACAAGTTTACAAGTGGTTCTCATGCTTTGCGATTGGTCAGTTGTCATTTTGGGTATCCCCCTAAAAGGACCAATAGAATAAGTACTAGGCTTCAGAAATGTCCTGGGGTTAATTTGTTTGACTGAAACCCTACAAAGCAGTGCTCCAGCATGGCTACAGTCAAATATCTGAAACAAACATAAACATATTATTTGAATCACAAATATTTGTTACCTGGGTTTGGATAGGTTGGTGTACTCTCAAACAGAAGTGTTGTGCCTCCATTACTTAGTGGTCCATACACAACATAGCTATGTCCAGTTATCCAACCAATGTCAGCAACACATCCAAAGATATCATCCATTTGGTAATCAAATACATGCTGTAAATTAGATATAATTACTATGGTAAGTGTTTAATCCTTTAGCATTCAGATTATTCTGTCAAATGTAAAGCTTATGTATTCACACCATTTTGAATTAATCCTGCTTCATTTCATAGCTTTGAAATTTCAATGATGTGAGTGTTTATTTTTATAATGACACTCTAAGGTTGCTATGAAAGGCCAGATCTGACCAGTTTGAACATAAAACAGGTGGAATATTTTGGCTGGACAGGGCTGGTTTAAACTCTAAAGGGTTAAAATTACATCCAATTAGCATCCAATTTATCCAATTACATCCAATAACATCCAATTTATCCAATAGATAAATAAATATGTTAAACCACGTCATATGTTTCCATAATAATATCAATTTTACCCGTTCCTGTTCAATTCTTCTAATTTCTAATGCCCAAGCCAGAATTCGAAACCGCAATTCTATGTCATGAGTCCAACACCCTAACCACAAAGCCACATACCATTTTTTACTCCATATAGAAGATATTTAATGTTTACAGTGTGTGTGTGGTGGAGAGTTGCAAATTAAAAGATTGCCTTTACTTTGTGTGTAACAGTTGTATACAGCAAATAACCAGCTTGAGTATGCACAAGTCCCTTTGGACTCCCAGTACTACCAGATGTGTATAACATAAATAAGGGATCTTCACTATCCATCTCTTGAGGTTTACAATATGGCTTGGAGACTTCACTTAGAGCCTGCAAAATTCAAAAGAAGTAAAGCAATTATCAATGTGTGTGTGTGTTCTGATAATAAACAAAAACTTCAGAGCATAACTTAACTAAGTGTACATTTAATGATCAACCAGTTAAAAGAGAATGTATGGGAAACATAAAGCAAATTTTATTATTATCTCTATTGTTGTTGCTTTTATTATTATTATCATTATTATTATTATTATTATTATTATTATTGAGTGAGAGAGCAGTGTATGCCATCAAAGTGACACAGGGGTACAAATATACGAAGCCCAATATATCCATCATGACTATCCATCTGATAAAGATACACCAGATACATGCATCACAACCATATGTGCATGACATGGTGATCTCTCATGTCAAGATAAACAGTGCATGACCTTGCAGGTTGGGCCCAGTTAGTATTTTCTCCAGATCAAATAAACCATCCCACTCAAAAGGTCTCTGAATAAGGTTTGTTTAAGGATGATGAACAAAACACCCAAGTTTCCAGAGGTGAATTATCCAAACCCTAAAGAATTCCTCTCAACACATGGCTATGATGCTCCCCCACTACTTCTGCTCATGATCAGAGATGCACATATTGTCAGCCACTAAGGGACATGCTCAACTGGTTAAGGTCAAACAACTGACCAGCAAACCTGTGGTATTAAGCAGAATATTCACTGTAGCCCTTCTTTTATACCAAGACAAAACAGTATACATGATAACACTTCCAATCAGTTAAGATCAAAAGCCATGAGAGCCACTATCTGGTACTGCATCAGGGCATTTATTATTATTATTATCATTAAGTTTTGAGTGTTGCATATTGCTTTGGACACGAGCTTGCTGAAGGAAAAAATAACTAATGGAAAATTAGAAACCAAAATTCCAAGTATCCATTTACCTTTTCAAGTGGGATATCAATTTTACCCATTGGGACATCTCCTCCAGTACGTCTGTACACAAAGACCTGCTTTACACTTGGACATTTCGATACAGCTGCATCAACTATTTTCTTTAACTCTAGGATTTTCCCACCTCTAACTCCTTGATCAGCAGTTATCACTGTATTCACTTGAGCTGGAAACATAATCAGCGAATATATAAATTCAAATAGAGAAAGAAAAAGAAAAAAATCACGAGAAAATTATGCATGTACACATTTTCAAATATTGTTTCTAATTTTGGCACAAGGCCAGCAATTTTAGAGGAAGGGTAAGTCGATTACGTCAACCCAAACCCTGGAAAGATGAAAGGTAAAGTCAAACTCAGTGGAATCTGCACTCAGAACATAAAGCTGGAAGAAATGCCACGCCGGGGTTGTGAGCACGCCGGGGCTGTGGGCACACCGGGGTCGTGGGCATGCCGGGGTCTTTTCGGGGTCGATAAATTAAGTACCAGTTAGGCACTGGGGTCGATGTAATTGACTTAATCCCTTTGTCTGTCCTTGTTTTTTCCCCTCTATGTTTAGCTCCTTGTGGGCAATAAAAAAATACGAAATGTTAGCACACCGGGCGAAATGCTTAGTGGTATTTCGTCTGTCTTTGCGTTCTGAGTTCAAATTCCACCAAGGTCGTCTTTGCCTTTCATCCTTTCAGAGTCAATAAATAAAGTACCAGTTCGGTACAGGGGTTTATCTAATTGACTGCCCCCACCCCCCAAAAAGAAAAATTTCAGGCCTTGTGCCTAGGGTAGAAAAGAATATTTAGAAACTTTTAAGGCAATGAGCTGGCAGAATTGTTAGCAAGCTGGGCCTAATGCTTAGTGGTATGTCATCTGTCTTAACATTCTGAGTTCAAATTCTGCCGAGGTTGACTTTGCCTTTCATCCTTTCGGAGTCAATAAATTAAGTACCAGTTGAGCACTGGGGCCAATGTAATCGACTTAGCCCCCCCCCCCCCCCGCTTCCCCAAAATTGCTGGCCTTGTGCCAAAATTTGAAACCAATATTAACAGACTTTATAAGGCAACAAGCTGGCTGAATCATTAGCATGTGGGGCAAAATGTTTAGTGCTATTTCGTCTGTCTGTGTTTGTCCCCTGCCATTGCCTGATAACCAATGTTGGTTTGTTTATGTCCCTGTAACTTATCGGTTTCGCAAAAGAGACTGATGGAATAAGTACCAGGGTTTAAGATTTAAGTACTGGGGTTGGTTCATTCAACTAAAAAAATTCTTCAAGGTGGTGCCCCAGCATGGCCACATGAAACAAGTGAGAGGTAAAAAATAAACAAACTTTATGAGTATTTCAATGTTCATTCAAGGACATAGAACTTTGGTTTTATATGAATTTTCTTTGATACATGAATTGAAAACAAAATGTGAAATGAATATTTTTCAGTGATTAAAAATAAATCTGACTGACCATCTTGAATCCTCCCTGCTAATGCTTTATCACTGAATCCTGCAAAGACCACACAGTGGACAGCACCAATTCGTGCACAAGCCAACATGGCTGCCACAGCTACTGGACACTGAGGCATATAGATAGCAACTCGATCTCCTTTAGTAACATTGTGTTGAAGAAGCATGTTACCCATCTGGTTAACCATATGGTACAGCTCTCTGGAATAAAAATTCAAAACAATGTCCATGTTAGACATTAGTCAACAGTTTTTTTTTTCCAAAAGTTGGTTTATGTCTTGGTACTTCTTTACACAGCTGAAAATATTGATTGTTTAAACTTACTGATAGGTAATCTGTTCTTGTTGGCCTGGTTCGTCTTTTTCCCAAATAAGAGCAATCTTTTTTGGATTTGATTTAGCATGTCGGTCCACACAGTTTACTAGCAAAAAAAAAAATAACACAAAAAAATAAATTAGAGAGAAAATTATAGAACAAAAAGGAAAATGAGGAAATTTAGGGAGTATCAAATGAGTTTGTTAGCTGTCTTTATTATGACATAGACTTTGAAAGTAAGAGAATACAGTTCTAAATATCTTCTCAAAATTAACACGCCCAAACAGCCATGCTCATTCATCTCTCGTACCATATTAACTGCAAAGTACAAAAATTGGCCACAAAATCCTAAATCATTCAT